>NC_068375.1:20364481-20664481 GCF_023724105.1 Carassius gibelio | reverse complement strand
ATCAATAATCTGTTATTTTAATCTAATTATTTTATTTGGAAAAACAAATCCCAAAGACTAAAGAAAATGGTTCTTACTAATAAGAAAGCTGAATGGGAAATACTTTATTTTGAAGTTGTTAATAGAACTTTTAAAGTCTTTAAAAAATGTTTCTGTCAACTTGTGACTTTAATATTTCTAAACTCCCTCTTAAATTGTCAAAATTCCACCAGCAAGTGCTTTTAGCCTGGAAAAATTGCTACTCACATAATTTCTCTCCTCACACTACCTTCATTTGGAATAATATCAATATAATGATTGCCAATAGATCTTTATTTTTAATAAATATTTAAATATTATTATTTATTTATTATAGGGATATTAATTATCTTATGAATATGTTTGATAATTATGGGAATATTTTAACTTTCGAACAATTCATGTGAATGCACAATTTCCCTGTGCTTTTTAAGGAATCTAATTTGGTCATTAAAGGTATTCCTCCTAATCATGTTCATCTGGTTAAAAGTCATATTCACTACAACTAATGACAAAACCAAAATTAATTTTAAAACGGTCTTGAACTGATTGTTAAAAAATTCAATAACACATATTTATACTGTTTTCCAGTATAGGATTTTTTTTTTTGGAACTCTGTTATTGATAATATTAATTGGAAGACTGCTTGGTTGCTCCCTTTTAAATATTGTATCAATAACAAAATTAAAGAAATATATTTTCAAATTTTGGATACCATCTATCCTGTTAAATCAATAATTTCAAGATACTCTGATATTGATGATTTATGTTCTTTTTATAAAAATGAGAAAGAGGTGTTAACACATTTTTAAATTGTAAAATTACCCAAAAGTTTTGGAAAGGAATCGGCAGATATAATTTTTAATCTAGTAAAGGATAAATACTGTTTTCCTTTAAAGGATATTACTGACTGTACTATGAAAATAATGTTAACAAAGGTCTTGACGTTGTTAATTTATTCATATTGCTGGCAAAATTTTATATACATAAACAAAAATGCTTAAACTCATCCCCAATATTTAAGGTATTTTTTGATGAATTTGTTTAGTATCTTCTTTGAAACTGTTAAAAAACAAAAAGTCATTAACATGTTTAAAATATTATGACATTATGTTTTAGATTCCCTGTTACTAATTAATGTCCCACTTTATATTACACTGACTGTCTTATACTGTGCTCTGTATGTTTGTTCTGTTCAATAAAAAAAAGGTTTGTGTATATCGCCCTCTTGTGGTTAGGCGTGGTGCTACTTGTGACTGATGTCTCATAAGAAAGACCTACATCTGACGAGCATGCAAATGAGGTCCAGAAACGATACCGGTTTACTTATTGCTACTACAGTTGAATGGGTCCAATATGTAATTCTTTACCTGTTTTACCGGCCAGTAGCGCACCATTCATTAAGGTTCAGTGATGGATGGGTAATATTCCCCGGCTATTACTTCACTGCAGAGCTGAAATGCTTTGATCCCAGATCTCAAAAGACAAAAATTTACATCCGCACCAGAAGTCTTAAATGCAGCGAACTGCCTGGTCTGCGTCACTTCCGGCGCTGTATCCCTTTGATAAATAGAGCCATTGAATAAAACCAGCTGCAATCATGCGTAACTGAGACAGCCAGGGCCTCACTCTGAGTGGGAGCTGTTTTCCCTCTAAATGTTGACTTTCTAGTCCTGAATAAGAACTCGGTTTCTTTTGAATGAGAAGATATTCTCTAGGAATCATCTTTAGTGTCTTTATCTCATCGTGGCATTTTAACAATTATTCAACTGCGCACAAACACTGCATTCTCAGAAACTACTGAATGCTGTTTTACTCAACATAGTAACTCGTAAGTATAAGCTTTGTAAAGTTAAGGATTTATATTGTGAAGTGATAAATACATTCTGAATTAAATTCAATGGACTATGCAAAAGTGTAAAGCAGAATGGTGTATTCTGGATGTTTAAATCCATGGCCAGAGTCAGATATGCTGCCGTGTGAAATAATCAGCAGACCTTGTTACCAGAACTGACTTACAGTAAACTATTTGTGATGACAATCCCTCAGAATCTGTTCAGTGATTTAGATGTGTCAGCAGCAAAGGTTAAGTTAGTTTTCTTTACCTCAATTTGAACCTCTAATAGTAAATGGTTTTGCTCAATAACCACTACTAGAAACACCAATAAGATACCTTCTTTCATCACCAAACTGATTTTGTGACCATTAAATATTTTTCCAACTCATCTATATCTGACTCTTTGATGTTTTTAGTTTGGGATGGTCTGGTATTTCCTGCAATATTGCTGCCAGCAGTCAAAGCATTTTATTTAAAACCCGGATGAGCAGACACTGCTTGAGGAAACAGATTCTTAAAACAAGATCACTGTCAAAAATGTCCTTGAAGCCTATACAAGGGTATATACAGGTGGACCACTTCAAAGTTGAAGTTTTAGCAGGTTTTGAGCAATCAACTGAAATGGAGTCATACATGAAAGCATAAATTAGAACTTTATTTTATTACAATATTACAAAACAAAAAAAAGTAGCACAACTCACACTCTTCAGATTCTTCCCACGCATTCAGTTGACAGCCATAGAGTTACAGATACGAGAAAGACTTCTAGAAGCTTCCTCCATTTAACAGCAATTGCAAAAAAAAAAAAAAAAATTAAATAATGAGGGAAAAAAAAATCTAGTTCAGAATTATAAGTAGCACAAATTGCAAAACTGACGCTTTGAAACATGGAATGAAAATATTTAGTTACAGCCCAGAGCTACACACAGCTATAAAACAATGACGATAAAATATTCTTTATTTCTTTGTTTACATTATCAAGTAATTCTAAAGAACTACTTTTCTATTCAACAAAAGCTCAAGTTAATAAAAATAAACAAGGAAAAATGCTGTTCCTTTATAGACTATTTTTTTCAAAATCAGAATTCTTTATACCTTTATTATAATCATGCTTGTTTGTCGAAGGAAAGTCCAAGGACCAAATACTTAAGGCTTCATGAGGGCTGTTGAGGGGAGGCAAACCAACCGTGAGTCAAGACAAACCGACCCACCAGCACACACACCTGCGCTCATCACATGCACACCAAATAAATCTGTGAACCCATATCCATATGCAGCCACATTCATACACAGTTATTACACTTCTTTAAAGTTACAGCAGTACAGTAGATAAGCCAGTGTACAATAAAATAATCAATTCACCTGCTGTTTTACCTTTTTGACTTTTTTTTTTTTTTGCTTTTAAAAAGTCTTCAATTTAACCACAAATGATCTTGCAAGTGATCAATTTGGTCAATTCAAGCACACTTCACAAGAGAGTCAGTAGCAATTCCTACTTTACATTATTATAGAAAAACGCAGGATCATAAACCCTTGATTTGGTACATAGTTTCTACATCATAATACTAGCAACAAGCCTATAGACACCACCTTCAGTAGTATGTTTAATCCTGCAAACCCACTTACAGCTATACCACATATGACCCACCTGAACCTGCACAACTCATCTATACAATTCAAGTAGTAGTTTCTCATATGTTAAGAAATAAAGGGAGTATAATGATCAGGTGAAACAAAAATAGCACAACTTTAACATGGAAACATCTGTAGCTCTTCTGCTTTGGCCTTAACAGCATTAAAGAGAAAAGACAGAATCCTTCACAATCATTTTAAAAACTTCACTCACATTAGTGACTCAGAATGCAAAATGACACCTGATTTGTTGCATCACTGAAAGACTGTAAAAGAGGTTTTATATATGTATGCGGTTCCTGTCATTTAAGTTTCCTGCTGCTCACAAAGCGTCTAGCAAAACAAATTGATGTTTCAACCTTTCACAAGCCTAAAGCAGTTCAAATGTCACACATAAATCCATAAAGCCTATAACAAATCCATCTGATTTCTAAACATTTAGAAAAACAGGTACCCTGTGTTACAGGAACACATGACAAGAGCTTTCACTTAGGAACAGTCTGAAGGGACCAGTGACTGGCATATTCCCACATAGCTCAGACACTGAAGAAAGAAAAAGAAAGGATGAAAAATGTGTCAAGCTGAAGAAGGAAGTGCTTTGAGTCTGTCAGCCTTTTTGATGTTATAAGACGGGCTCAAAACAAAGATCTCTCAAATGAAAGCATGATGGTTCTCCAATGAACAGAAGGTCTGGTGCCCCTTAGTTCAAAAGTGATCTATTTCACAAGACACCTTTAATAAAGTAAGCACTAACACAAGAAAGACATTCATAAATCACCCAGGAGCACTTGAAATCCGGGGCACCTAGAGACAGACAAGACAGAATTGGATGAAAAAAACAAAACAAAACAAAATTCCCTCTAGTGCCTTGTAAAAAACACTCGTAAAAAGAAAAAAAATTGATCACTTGCAAGATTTACACAAAACTCTGCTCTTCATTGGACGTGTTTGTATTGTTGTTTTTTCTGTTTTCATCAACAATCATCCTTGAGATTAAGAGCTCTTTCAGTTCCTCTCGTAATGTAATTTCATTAAGACTAACAGGAGGTGTCGAGGACAAGCGTGTGTGGCTGACTTCACTGAGGAGAGACTGTGTCTGAGGCTTGTAGGCTGAAGCTTATCTGTACCCTGGATGCTGGCCTTGCGTCTCGGAGGGGGGGACCACTACCCGGCCCATAGGGGGTGGCCTGTGCATTTTCCCCATTAGGATGAGATTCTGATCTCGGAAGCAGGGCGTCTGGAAGTCCCCTCCCATGTAATCTGCCGTTTGCATCAGATTAGTCTGCCCTATTAAGGCACCCCCTACTAATTGGTAATGGGCCGCTCCTCCCGCGGGGGCACAGTCCATCGCTGGGGTGGGGTTGGTATTGCCTGTGCCAGTGCCATGGAAGGGCACCGGGAGGTCTTGTGAGCCGGAACTGTCGCTGTTCGGCGTGGGAAGGATACTACCCCACATCGTCGGCTGGTGGTAGTACTGCCCATTGGTGTAATGTGTCACCGCACCTGGGGGCATTGCATTGATGGTGTTGTTAGCAAGTGGCGGCGAGGGGCTGGAGGGTTTAATGACATAAGGCTGCCCTATGCCCATTTCTGGGGTATAGGTAATGCCCTTGCAAGGGAGGCCAGGGTCACGATTCGGCGGTTTGCAGGGGTGCCTGCCCCCTTCCGAGATGTGCTGTAGGTGAGCGAGCTGATGCTGAGTCCAGGACCTCATCTGCGGCTGTTGGGGATTTCGCTGTGGTTGATGGCTTTGATGCTGAAGGTGCTGTTGTTTTATATCACTATGATACACATGGTTCATTGTGACCATGTTATGAGGAGGCATCGCACTCACTGGCGCAGAAGCAGTCACTTTATCAGGAGGTCCAATAGCAAACGATGGATGCATGAGGCCGGGAGCAAGTGCATTAGGGTTTCCCGCATGCACTGAGACTCGAGAACTGGCGTTGATGAGTAGATTTCGGCTAATGGGACTGGGGTTGGCAATCTGCCCTTCACACATTGATGTGGCACTGGCTCCCTGAGCCCTAGCCTGGCAGAACTGGCTTATCTGGTGAACTATGCTGTTTAAGTCTGCCTGACGTCCCTGGTGGAGCCCTCCGGCCATGGACAATGGAATGGTTGAGGTAGAAACAGTCACGTTAGGAGGGGCATCTGCAACCGGTAACTTTCGAGGACCCACCTGCAGGCTTGAAGGGGGGTTCTGTAGGTGCTGCTGAGGAAGCAGGATTGCTGAAGGTTGGTGGGCACCAGGGTGGACTAAAGAAGGCGTGTGGGACAGAGTCTGGGGCCTTGGAAGGCCCTGGGGCTGCTGTGGCATTGAGGAGGAAGGGCGGTGTCCGAGTCCTTGGTGTGGAGGCCCAGGCTGTTGCAAAGTTTGGAGATTCTGAGGGTGTGGAGGAAGCCCCTGCGGATTCTGGGATACTCTCTGAGGTCCCTGTGATGTGTGGTGCAGGTTTAAAGTGCTGGCCGAGGTGGCTGCATAAGGGGTGCCGGCAGCATTCATAATCACCTCCGGGTGCAGACGTGCCCGTGTGCCGTTGAAGTCTTTGATGACACCCTTGACTAGGGGTACTTTAACGATGGCAAGGAGACCAGTTTTGGCAGTGGCCTGAGAGGATGGGTAGGGACTATATCGAGGGCCAGCGGTGTCAAGTCCGTTGACTGTGCGGCGAACGTGGTTCCACTGAGGGACTTTGACACTGTTGGGGAAGATCTTGATGGTGAGTGGATTGTTGGCAACCTTTTTAGCATAAGCATCCAATTCCGCAGGGGTTGGATATTGAGCGGATCTCATCCTTTGTGGAGTGTCCCCTATATGGAGCAAAAAAGGGAAAAAACTAATTATGCCTTGAAAATGGACTTATGGAATATGGACAAATATTCACATTTTGTACACAAAGCAGGGCAAGTGCAAGAATCAAAGAAGACATCAAAGAAATGTATAATGTTACAAAAGTTTTCGATTTCAAATAAATTGCTCTTTTAATATCTATATTCAAAGAATCCTTAAAAATTTATCAGGGATTCCAAAAATTCCAAAATTATTACGCATCACAACCGTTTTCAACATTGATAACAATAAATGTTACTTGAGCACCAAATCAGCATATTAAAATGACCTCAAAAGATTAAAGACTCAAGTAATTGCTGCTGAAAATTCAGCTTTGCCATCACAGAAATAAAGTGTAATAATATCCTATATATAATGATATAGAAAAAGGTAACTTAAAATTTTAAATTACAAACAGTAATACAATGGAAATGTTTTTAAATAATTTTGATCAAAGAAATGCAGCCTTGGTAAGCATGAGAGACTGAAAATCATAGACTGTAAAAATACTACAGTAAAAACCTTTTAATTTGTTGTCAGTCATTTTCCACACGATATACGGTGAATAACTGTAATTCTTTTAATGTAATTTTACAGTAAAATACTGTTAAAAGTGTGGTTTTTGGAAGTGAAAAAGAAAGTCATTATATAATTTACAGTGAAAAAAGGTAAATTGACACTCCCAGAATTCACTGCGTGACGCTTCATATTTGATGTTTTTATTTTTATTAAAATAACTGTTTCTTAGTTGTTGTTTTTTTTCTTATCAGTTGTGTACAATAGGGTTTTATCTTAAAGGTACAATTTGTAAGATATTTGCAGTAAAATATCCAAAAACCACTAGGCTAGTGTAATATATTTTGTCACTAACAATATCTCTTATGTTTTCAACTACTTTTAATTATGAGAAAATTCCCATTCTAAACAGAGACACAGGGCAGTGCAGTCACCTGTCAAAGACCTTGGTTACCCTTTGTTACCACCTTTACTGATGTAGAAACCACATGACAACAGTATCACGGACAAATGCGAAAGAAGCTTCGACAAACTTCAACTAGAAAAGAAAATCCGATCTCACTTGTGTTTTAGTATTATGGGGCATACACGCCAAACGCGGGGCATCGCGTCTCTAGACCCGCGCGAAGAAGCACCTGATCCATAGTCTGATCGCATCTTTGCATTGACTTTGTATGTAATCTACTCGTGCAAATCGTTGAACTCGTGAACTCATGAACTCATGATTTATCTTTCCGTCTGATTGATGGCCGTCAGCGGTTGGGTAAAAGACAACAAATCCCATCATTCCAAGCTCCTCCTTGGCGTCATCAAACCACGTGATTGTTATTGTTTTGGTAGTGCACCCTCTAGTGGCAAGTCCTACAGCCTGTACCTTTAAATCTAATGTTGTTAAATTAATGTCTATTTTCATTTCAGTATAATGCGTGTTACCATGATGTTGTTCAGTGTTTGTGTGAATGACACTGTGCACCTTCTGTATATATAGATGTATTAGTATTTCCTTTCTCAGCTTGTGAAAGAACTTTATGTGATGAGGACTTTCTCATCACCACCTGATTTTGGTGGTTATCGGTATTACAATGGTTCAAAACAGATATTAGAACAGACTTCAATATGCTGGTTTATTAACATTACATCCATTAAAAGGAATATGTTTTGTTTTTACTTAGAAATTAAGTTGAAGTTCTGAAAACCACAGCTGCTGATATTTTACCGTAAATGTCACTGATATATATATATATATATATATATATATATATATATATATATATATATATATATATATATATATATATATATAAATAAATGTGTATTACTTTGTATCATTTCACTTTTTTGATGACATGAAAACATGAAAAAAGTAATAGTGGCATTAATAGCAATATCTTTTGCTCCACAATATAGAACACATAGTCTTTACAGATTACAGATATTAATTGCTATCTGATTCAATCTGATTCTTAGGGGAAATTCATGCAAAACCTTATTTGACATTTGTGTTTGGTGTTAAATCACATAACAAACAGCTGTAGGTGAAAGTTCACTTTCTCACTTGCTCTCCATCACTACCAGATGTACCAGATGTAACATGCTTCTAGATGCCAGAGTGTGATCTGCTATAGCTGGGACCATTCACACATACGCACAGCCAGACAACACCAATGACTGTTAAGTACGTCTTTTATATTTAACAACATCACTGTGATGTGTCTGTGCTTGATTCTCTTACAGTTTCAGAGTGTGAATAATAAATTAAAACCAGTAAGCATCTTAGATTCACAGGTTCTGTGCTCTAAAAAACAAGCCATCTAATTGGTGAGCCCTTTTATCAATCTGCCTTTACACATACACCTGTTCTTCTCTTCAGGATCACAGTAATGCTTTTAAAGGTGAACATAAAAGGAATATTATTTAACTGGTTTTACATTCAGAAGTCTGCAGGTCTCTGCTCACAATATAAGCTCATTTTCTGCACAATGCTGCTCTTCCTGAGTGTGAGATCCTCACCTGCTGGGACACCTCTGATTCGATGGGTTGAGAATAGAGGAGAGCGGGTGAGAGACAGACAGAAAAACAAAGGAAGCAAGGGATGGGGAAAAGAAACTGAGGATAAGTGCTCTCTGTGAAGCTGCTGTCTGGCTGCTGAAAGGGGGTCTTTGTATAAAACAAGCTTTCATCACTTCAGGGGAGAAGAGAAAACCGAGAGGAAGAGAGAGACTTCTGATGTGCACCCACCTGCACTTCCCTTGCTCATACTGATATGGAGTTTACACACATACACACACACACACACACACACACAGTATTAACATGCATTTCTATGTGTTCCTGGCCCCCTCATCCCTAATGAGAGGATAGACAGGCTGTGTACTGTGACTGAGCTCTTTCATCCAGTCTGAGTGGATTCAGTCACAGCTCACATTGCCTCCACAAACACCCAAGACTTCCCACCAAACACACCATAACAAACACAGTTTAACATTTATATAGTGACTTCAAACTAAACCATAAAGAAAAAGAAAACACTGTAAAAATCTAGCTAAAAGTAATTAAGGCTGGTTTTCCACACAAGCTTTCACAAGAATACTGATATTTACGAATTTTTATTTATACACACCAATATAACAATAAACCGTAACATATACACTGCTGTTCAAAAGTTTAGGGTCAGTAAGATTTTCTCTTTTTTCAAAATAAATTAATACTTAAATTTAGCAAGAATGCATTACATTAAAAAAAACTATAATAGATACACTATAAAGGATTTCTATTTCAAATAAATGCTGTTCTTTTGAACTTTCTATTAATCTTATAATCCTGAAAAAATATATTGCAGGTTCCCCAAAAATATTAATCAGCACACTTGCTTTCAATATTAATAATAATAATAAGAAATGTTTCATGGGCACCAAATCAGCATGTTTGAATGATTTCTGGAGGATCAAGTGACACTGCTGCAAATTCAGCTTTGACATCAAAGGAATCAACTACATCTTAAACGTATTCAAATACAGTAATTTTAAATTGTCGTAATACTTCAAAATATTACTGTATTTTTAATCAAATAAATGCAGCCTTCGTGAGCATAAAAAAACTCATTAAAATATCTTACTGACCCCAAACCATTAAACATGTACTTTTAAACAGTACACTGACATTAATGGCTAAATCCAAAATGGCTAATGACAAATGGACAGCGTAACATGCTATTGAAGATCAAATAATAAATGCTAAAATGTTTACTTTTGTTCTAACACTCTCATAATTGTTGGTTGAAAGGGCTTGCGAATCCAGTCTGATGCTGATATTTGGGAAAATGTAACCAATGGTATGAGTTTGGTACGGGAGTCAGTGGAAACATTGACATTGTTGTGGAAGACATTATTTTTGGAAAACACTAATTTCTCTACTTACTTTTGGTGCCACTAGTGGTGCAAAAATGACAATGTATAGCCTAAACCATTATCAAATACTGAATTACATATGAACATGCGAATGGGAAGAGATACATGTCTTTGAGAATGAATGTGAATGTGTCTTTCTAAAGCAAATCTGTGGAGCTTCATGGATTTCTGTGGGCAGTCTGCAACTAGCAAAACATATCCTTACTAGCAAACACAATTTTCAACAGATACATATACACATCTGTTCATGTTAATGACGGAGTACAGCCTCTTGTGAAATATTGGTGTTTGTTTGGTGCAAAGCAGGATATATAATCCTCAACGCCATCCGCCAACACCTCACACAGCATTCAGCTGCCATGCCGTTCACTCATCTGCCTTTCTCTGTTTTTTCACACACATTCTCTCGCCCTTTGTGTGGACTGTTGACTAAACAAAATGGCCCCTGACATTTCTTAGCTAAATAACATTCCTCCAAATCTCAGGCCAGGTCAGCTGCCTTCACCGGCTGCCCACATTTGCTCACCTCCTGAAGAGACAGGAAGAATCAGAGGAAGAGGAAGAGCCACGCTGGGCTCACTAGAATGAATCACCGCAGGACCTGATCAAGGAGCGAGGAAGAGCAGAGTCATTATGCGAGTAACTCCCTTTCTCTCTTTCACTCTATTCACACTGCATCTCTCTCTCGGTCTATGCCATCCTCCCCTGCTGAGTGACATCCCGCGGGAGGCCGGCCGGTGATAATGAGGAGTCAATCTTGTTAGGATTAGACAACAACATACAGGTCGGCAGTCATGCAATCCATTTTGAGGACAGGAGAGTAGAGCAGAGGAAAGTGATCAGGTGGCATTTGCACTCAGCGTCTATGTAAATGTCTCAAGGGACTTTAACATCTCTAGAGCTCTGTGCCAGATCTGACTCCGTTCTCTTCAAGATTTGTAATTAAAGGGAACGTCCACCTAGAAATGAACATGGTCTCATCATTTATCTGTTCCCAACATGTTTGATTTTCTAAGATGGTCCCTAACAGAGGATATCAAGCAAACTTCTAAACCTGCTGTATTCCATAGGAAGTGAATAGTGACCTTGGCTGTCTCTGGTGCCCATCCACTTTCAATAAGTCAATTAATGTACTTCAATGCCTGGTTTCACAGATAGGGCTAAGCTTAAGCCAGGACTGGGCCATAGCTCAATTAGGATTTTAAAGTCATTTTTATAAACATGCCTTAAAAACATTACTTGAGTGCATCTTGAGCCAAATAAGGGCACTGACACATTTCAATATCAATCAGGGGACTAGTTTTAAGCCTTGTCTGTGAAACCAGGGGCAAAAGTTCTACTTCAGTCTAACAAATAAAGCCATGTAAATGCTTTTTTTAAATTATTATTATTAAAATGGTAGGGGTCTCTTTTTTGTTTAGTCAGACTAACAGACTTGTGAATGCAACTGAATGTTTTTTTTTTTTTTTTAAAAGCACCAAATCAGTATATTTGAATGATTTCTGAAGTATATGACACTGCAGACTGGAGTAATGGCTGCTAAAAATACAGCTTTACAAAATTACAAAATTAGACTTGAAATATATTGAAATATCTTCAAATAAAAAGTTACTTTAAATTGTCATTTCACATATTACCGTATTTCTGAACAAATAATGCACGCTGGGTCTGCATAAGAGATAAAAATGTGGTAGTGTAAACATGCTGTAAAAACAGCAGCTAGGACATTCGTTTTGTGACCAGAAAAAATTGCAGAATGTAAATTTTTTTAAACAGTATTTTTCCCCACTCTTCTTTCCTCTCTCTTTCTCTCTCTCTCTCTCTCTCTCTCTCATCAGCAGTGATTTGAGGATCACAGTAATCAGCCAAACCCCAGGAGCCCCATTACAGACACACAGGGTTGTTACACAGCTATTGTCAGCCTTTTCTGTCTAACTACACCATACACATCTCCTAACTGCCTTTTTCCACTCCCCACAGACATCACACACATGCGCACGCGCACACACACACACACACACTTTTTTATACTCTCTTTAATCCCAGAGACTGCTGATCTGAGTGGGTGTCCTTATACTGTCTTATATAGGGTTATTCCTCAAGGAGAAGCAAAGCCTCCTCTTTTTATTCATTTCTTTCTTCTTATCTGAAGTCATCTTTTCCTCCCTGCTCATCTCACCTTCTTTTCAGCTTCCTTTGAAAGAGTTCAGTGAGAGAATGCAACAGAAACCACTCTTTATTTAGACAAAAGACAGTCTTTTTTGCCCCAATCTATGGCTTGCGTTTCTGCATTCCAAGGTATATTTTGGCTCTTCCTGTGTCTCCTGAGTTCCCTGAGGGAACCTGCGCCAGTGCCAGATGTGCTCCAGTAACATCTGGACCACAGCAGGGAGCACATGAATTTGAAGGAGCAGTAAATGACATATGACATAGGATGTTTAAACGATCATTTAAAGTGATTTAAACGACTGAGGCTTCTCTGAAATCTCTCAAATTGGGGGTTAAGTTTGAACTCTAATTTAAATTCAGTTTTAAACAGCTAAAACAGTTATCATTACCTACATATGTGTACAGCTCTAGTTCGAGGTAAAGGTTTCTATCATTTACATGCCATCTTTAACTGGAGATATAATTTGAATATATAAAATTGGCAAAAGCCGTATGTTTTGAAGATCAAATTGAAACAGCCTTTTAAGAAGATTTTTAGCAGTAAACACTTTTCAAACAGGCAATTGTGTTAAGTCATAATATGTTGGAAAACAGCAATAAATGAAAAAAAGTTTCTGTCCATCTAATGGTTAACAGCTATGCACTGGTAAACAAATGTAACTATCAGAGAAATCAAGACAAATGTGTTAGAGGAAGATGACTGATTTTTGCAACCTGGTATATAAAAAGGAAAAAGGGATTGGACAAAATATGAGCTTATCTTTGCTATTTACAAGCTACTGTTAAAGTTTGATTGTCATTTGTTTTTTTCCAGTTCATATGGATTTTTCATGAGACATTTAATCTCTCAGAGCATTTAGCTTACAAGACATCATTATTAACATCCCAGGAAAGAATGTGGGATACCAATGGATTCTCTACATTTACTCCCTTCATAGACAAACACTTTGGGCCTGTAGTTACACGTCTGACTTCACTGTGTCTTACTCTGTGTGCAATGAATTAAATTAATTTCTATTATCGCTCTGAAAGAGACATCAGCATCAGGGGTATGCCTCCATTTCCTTTCTTCTACATGTACATCCCCTGTACTTCCATCTCTTTCTGTCTTCCCATTAGTTAGAAATACGACTCCCGTCTTTCTGTGATTTCTGCTCTTTACTGCAGTTAAAGATATGTCTCCAACCTCTCAGTAATTGCTGCCTGATGAGGGTCTTCCTGAGGCAATGTGAGCATCGGCACTCCCCCAGCCGCGCGTCTCCATAGCATAATTTGTCAACCTGATGGAGAACTAATCTGACAGGATGTCTGCCCACAGACAGAGAAGGCGAGATATTCCGTCTGTACGTATCCTTTATTTCCTGCACTGACTCAGTTTCTCTGTTTGTCTGAATCTCATTTTCTCGCTGCCTCTGTATAACCACTTATCTGCCTCTATCTATCTCTCTGTGAGCGCTGTGGTTCAGCAGGTGTCTGCCCTTGTAAACCACCTTAATAAAAATCCTGGGATTTGACAATCCGTCTATGCTTTTGCTCACCGAAGACAGCTCTCTTTTTCCCCCTTCATTCCATTTCCTTTCTCTCTCAGTACTGTTTAGTCTCTCGTCAGACATTTATCTACTTTTATAGATCTGTTTTCATCTCGTCTTTTAAATGCACTTAAATGTCATCTTTGACAACATCTGAGCCTGCTGAGAGGAAGATAAACAGGAGAATGAAAGGAATATTCACTCAAAATGAAAAGTTATCATCATCATTTATTCACCTTCATGTTGTTCTAAACCTGTATGACTTACTTTCTTCTGCTGAACACAAAAGGATGCACTTTTCCATACCATTAAAGGGATAGCTCACAACTTTCTATTTTCAGAAGAATACAATAGGAGTTATATGAAAAATGTTCTGGCTCTTCCAAGCTTTTCCAAGTCAAGATTTTGAAGCCCAAAAAAATGCATCCATCCATCATAAAAATACTCCACACAGCTCTGTGGGGTTAATAAAGGTCTTCTGAAGCGAATGTAAAAAATATCCATATTTAAAACTTAATTAACCATAATCTCTAGCTTCCGCTAACTGTCGTTTGTGCAAGCACGAGAGAGTGGTGTTCCAGTGAATGACGTAGGTGGAGCTGTATAACATAATATTTTTATTATGGATGGATGCACTTTTTTTGGGCTTAAAAATCTCAACCCTATTCACCCCCATTTCCATTCACATGTAAACCTAGGATGGCTTCAGGGTGAGTGAATCATGGGGTAATTTTCATGTTTGGGTGAACTATAAGTAAACTTAAGTAAAAAGTGGCAAAAAGCATCATAAAGTAGTAATTATGAGTGATTTACTTTTTTTTGGTTTACATTCAGAAACATTCTTTCGGTTATTTTGGAGGTGTCCTCAATCAACTTATGTTCATTTATTAAGGATCACATCATACCAAGTTTTCAGTCGTTTCATAAATATCTTGCTTATCTTGTCTTATGACATGTCTTATAACAACCAACATAGTGTAATTAATTGCTAAATCTATTAGTTAAATCTAGTATAAATAAATCTAAAAATAAGGGGAAATAAACCACTGGTTCTAGAAGTTCATCTATACCTAAAAATATTTAGGTTAAAAAAATAAATAAAAAAAGCTGTAAAATATTTTTTCATCCTACTTTTCTTATGTTTATTTCAATTTTTTCTTTCTGTTCATCCTAATGAACTCCCCTTTGTATTTGTAAATCTTTAAATATGAGCGGTGCATTATATTTTTCTGAAGCTCTGTGATAAAGCGGTGCAAGGAAGAGACCAGCACAAAACTCTTGTATTTCTTTAGAAGACCTTGGAAATAGAACACCATTCATATGCACTCATTTCAACTCTCTGTGTGTGTGTGTGTGTGTGTGTGTGTGTGTGTGTGTGTGTGTTTGTACTTACATTTCTGAAGTCCAGTGTTCATCTGCGAGTGGGGGTGGAGCTGAAGGGAGAGATCACCTGGCCCTGGCAGACAGGCCAGCATCTCATACACACACACACACTCACACACACACACGCCCACACCCACACACACTCACTCACTCCTAGAGCAACATGGGCCACACACTCCTCCTCACACTGTAGAGAAAAAGAGAGAAATGAGATGTTACAGCAAGCACCTCAGTACAAAGTTCAAGCCCAACAACGTGTCTGAACCCAGAACAACATTTTGTCATTAACTATGTCTGTGAACTGAAGGATGCCTACAGTCTTCATTATTGTTGATAAAAATTTAATTTAGAAAACTTTAGTCAACAAACATTTGTTCGTAATTTGACTTTCAACAAAATTATATTCAAAACAAACTAATTAAAAATGTCTCTTTTGCCCTCAGAAAGGCATGATTTAAAAGGGATGTTCATTAAAAGCTAACTTTTAGAAAAGGTGCAAAGCTAAATGTTCTGGATCATTTTCCAACATCACAGGAGCAATGAGACAATTACCATCTGTCAGTTTGACACACACATTTTCACTGCATTCATTAAAACTCAGCCAGTCTTTCTGATCAAGTGTGTCACAAGGAATGCATCCAAACATCAATTGAAATGTGTGATTGAGTGCGATTTCACACATATTTATTCCACTGAAATTACAAAAAGTACTAGCGATAAACTCCACTATGATAGCTTCAAAGCTTTGAATTCGCATCAATTAATCAACCAACCTATCAATAAAATGAAGCTCAGGAAATCAAAATATCCTTTTTTTATCATCCTCTTTGTCAATTCAGAGCAGCAAAAAACCCTCACATACCTTTCCATTCCAAACCACTCTCACTAATTGTACAGCAGCAGAAAAAGCACAATTAATATCAAATCTGATGTTCAATGTAATCTGATGCTCTGACCGTGGCCCAGGCACTTCATCTCTCTCTCCTCACCTCCACATCTTTAGCCTGTCTTCTCGCATGAATGGCGTGATCTAAAGTGACCTTTGCTGAATTCCAAACACTTACATTTATTTTTTTTACTTCAGCAAGGCAAGTATCATAACACTGAGAACATTTCGACACCTCAACCATCAGTCATGAAACACAATTATTTAGCGTGACTGTGTAGGCACAAATCAGCATATACAGAATGGAAGGAATCGTCCTGATGTTTTGTTGATTGCTTGTTTTTTTTTAAATATATTTTTTTATGTATTTATTTATTTAATATCTACTGGATAGCTCCATCCATCTGTGAAATATGACTGATTCAAACTGTTCTCTATATGGAGGGCAACAGTGCTAACCACTTTTTAGAACACATTTTTTTTAAGATTTATATCCCATGAGCAAAATCAACCGCACCTAAAAACAAACTCATTGTAATTTCAATTCTTTAGCAATCTGTGTCACTATCCTTCAAACCACTAAGTTTTACACATTTAACATTGAATAACGATGAAGCATTATTTTACCCATATTTTGACATTTTATTTTCATAAACGTTATTTGAAACTTGAAAATAGACATTTAATATGTATATAAAATAACTACTGTAAATTTTATTTGATGTGGACATGAAAATGGGATGTCTCGTCTTTGATCCTTAGAGACGTTAATTCTGTATATTGAAATAATTTACATTTGTTGCAAAATAAGCATATTAGTATGGAGACGGTAATCTGTAACAACAGACTGAACATCAAATATCTTCTGATGAGCTTAGATATCGTCTGGTGATTTGTGGTGAGAGTGTTTGCATACATCCATGTACTACATCCTCTCACTACACACTGACACCAGACAAAAACAATGTATTAAAACATGTATAAGCAAATAAACAGTTCAGACAAGAAGCAATTATGCACCAAACAACTCTGACAGGGCAGCATAAGGCCAGCCAGCCAAAGCTGAGAGAGAGAGAGAGAGCAAGAAATGAAGAGTTAGTATGTGGTGAAAGGTCATGATGGCAGCTCATTAAAATCCTGCCAGTGCACTAACAGCACAGCAGGGCCTGATACAGACATACTCACTCTCTATCACATTTATCTGTAATAGTGAACTGCCTCACTGCATAGGCCATGGGCGGACTGGGACCAAAAAGTGTCCCTGGACTTAGCAGCCCACCACATCATAGCATCTGCCCCTGTTTTGATGTAATTTATTAATTTAATATTTAAGTAAACAGTTTGGGGATTTTAACCAATAACGCAACTGATCCTCCATTGAAAAAAACAACAACAACAACAAAAAAAACCTACATGCAGCAGCTGTTCATTTAGCGACTTCTAGTTAGTGATACAAGCTCATCACGACACAAACATTTTTCTAGAACTCACACTTTGCATTCAGTAAACCGATCCATAAATGAATCATGCATGAAACAGAAGTTTATAAACTCAAACGATAGCTTTATGTGATTTACAGATGAATAAAGTATTTATTCATTCGAGATGTTCAATAATAGATCATCTTTGGCTCGGTAATACAAGTTCATGATCCAATTCATGAACAGAGGATTCTTTTGAGTCAATATTTTAAAATAATCATCTATTTTGTGGTGCAGGGCTCGTTAAATCGCGAGCCCGACGATTGAGTTTCCCAGTCGGGCTCCAAAATATATCACCGCCTTGCCTGACGGGCTATCGTGAATAGTGATGTAAAATTCCAATACTTGATTCGCGTTGTTCACTCGCTTGAAGGGGTGAAACGGATTGTAGTTGATCGTTTGCACTTGTTTCTAAATCTTGCTGATTCAAGCGTTTTAAACAATTCACGTGCGTTCAGTGCTTGCGCTCACTCGTTCAATGCTTGTGCTGAGAGCAGCATTTTAGACAATACGATTACACAGAATTAATTCATCTTTCCTGTATCGTAACTTGTGAATGAACCCGCGCGATCGACTCACTCATCCATATGCGTAGAAAGGTGGGCCGGCACACATTGGAAAAGTCCCGGTGCTCCAGATGGCCAGTCCGCCCCTGGCATAGGCTGCTGTCTTCAGAGCAAGCTTTATGAATGACTGATTAGCAACTCAAATAGTGCTCCGCATGTGAAGTGACATTCAGCCAAGTATGGTGACCCATACTCAGAATTTGTGCTCTGCATTTAACCCATCCGAAATGCACACACACAGAGCAGTGAACACACACACACACACTGTGAGCACACACCCGGAGCAGTGGGCAGCCATTTATGCTGCGGCGCCCGGGGAGCAGTTGGGGGTTCGATGCCTTGCTCAAGGGCACCTAAGTCGTGGTATTGAAGGTGGAGAGAGAACTGTACATGCACTCCCCCCACCCACAATTCCGTCCGGCCCGAGACTAGAACCCACAACCCTTCGATTGGGAGTCCAACCCTCTAACCATTAGGCCACGACTCCCCCTATGTGAGACTCCACCCAAATTATACTTCGATAGTTAATGGCACAATCCTCTAATAAGTACAAAAATAGTAGCCTACAAATAGGTAATAAAAGTAATCAACTTGAAATACATCAAAGTGCCTTTATTAAAAGATTTCAACAGTGAATGAAACAAGTTGACTTATGATTGATATTTTCGAGGGAACAAAAATACCTACGTTGCAGTGTTTGTCAGCAAATATAGTATTTTTAATGCTCACTGTCTTTATTTTTACATTTAGATTCCCTGTCATCTAACACTCCCTTATTGTCCTACTTTAAACAACATTTATAATTGAATAACACTGTTAAATATATTTAAAAACATTTATGATGTTACAAAAGATAAAATAAAGGCTGTTCCTTTGATCTTTTTATTTAGAGAATTATGAAAAAAATGCCACAAAAATATTAAGCAACTTTAAAAATAACAAAAATAAGAAATGTTTATTGATCACCAAATCATCATCTTAGAATGATTTCCGAAGGATCATGTGACACTGAAGACTGCAGTAATGGCTTTGTCATCACAGGAAAAAATTACATTTTCAAAATATTTTTTTACTTGGAAAAAATACTAAAAAACGAATTCTTCCCAACTAACCCCAAACATCTGAACTGTAGTAATGTAAGTAACTATTATAACTATTAAACTATATGGAGCCCATCAGCTCCAAAGTCAAAACACAGTATCAGAGCTGGTGGAAAATCTGGACAGAGAGAAAGACAGAAAGAGAGAAAGTGAGTCTGGGTTCTCAATGGCTGGGGATGTTTGGGTCAGACCGCATCTGATAAAAGACTCTTTTCTCCACTGCTTTTTCTCTTTCTTTGTATGCATGGGTGGACAGAGGGAGGGTGTATGTGGGAGAAGAAAGGATAGAGGGAGGAAAGTGGAGTGGAAGTGAGCTATTTAGAAAATGACTACAGTAAGCTGTAATCAGGCTCTGGTGGGGCTGAGCTCTGGAGCTCAGACAATCTGCCTACACTGGCCTTTATGCTCAGGAAAAAACAGACTAATTACACTAAAATATACACATACAATAGAGCGAGAGAGAAATCCAATGTATGGTTGCATGTACAGTTTCCCAGGGACACAAAAAGCTATTGAGCGAAATGACTTTTTAGGGGAAGAATGGAGAGGAGAGATTGTGATTATCATGAGGACCATGGAGGAGGACATCAGGTGGGCGGGGGGCTTACATTTAGATTTTTTTTCAAAAGAGAAACCAGCTTTACCCTTGAATACGAGAGCGGCTCAATAGGAAGGAGAGAGAGAGAGAGATGTCGCCTGTAAATAAACGTTCACATCAGCGCAGGCCCATTTAAAGAATCAATTTATAGCAGCCCGAATAGATTGAGGATACGCGTGTCCATGTCAGCGTGTTACTGATGACTTAAACACATCCCCTGAACGATATGCTCTCGCATGCTTTTTTTTAAATCTGTCAGAGTTATTCTGAGAGTTTTGTTGGTCTAAACGTGTCCATTTTAAGCACATGAAGTGTCAGAGACATGCAGTTTCAGATATTAGCTATCAGATATCGAAGTCACTTTAGATAGGTAATGCTAATAGACTGTGTGTGATGGTGAGAGAAAGAATGAAAGAAAAAGCAAAGAGGAGAGTGGACTAAAAGAAAGGAAAATATGTGAAGCCACATAAAGAAAGAAAAAACAATAGTAATGATGCACCAACGGGAACAGAAATTAAAGAAACATAGAAGATGTGAACAGTATTAAAGCTAAAAACAGACAGATAACTGAGTGGAGACTGGCATTATGACATATCCTGGTATTCAGTAATACTGCAGATTGCAGTAATGAACATGTATATAGTGAATATTTCCATATATACCTTAAGCCCATGCTTGAGTTTTGGTATGAATGCTTAATGAATGCATACAGCTGAACATTTTTAAACTATACTCTATTTGACATGCAATTATGACTGATAAAAAATGTCAAACTCTTTCAAACAGAGCTGCGGATATATCTTAATCTGTCACAGCGCTTGTCTAAGTGGGAGCCTGTAAAACAATGATCCGGGCCAGTGTTTCCACCTTGGGCTTTATTGTCCAATTGTTTAGCTGTTGGTAACTGTTTGGTAACTAACATTCTTCAAAATATTTCCTTTTGTGTTCAACAGCTAAAAGAAATACATACAGGTTTGGAATAAATAAAGGGTGAGTAAATGATAACAGAATTTCCATTTTTAGGAGAACTATCCCTTTAAATCTTTTCAAACAGCTACTAAAACTGTTGTATTTGCTAAGGTGTTTATAAAACACCCCCTAATACTTCCCCTATTTACACGTACAAGTATTTAAGTACTTAAAAAAAAGAATCTGAATATTGACTGAAAATGTGTTTTTTCTTTATTATCATTCTTCATAATTGTGTTTGATACAATTCCTAAAAAACAAACACACCTATAACACAGTATACACAATGCATTCAATAAAGCCCATTGGTATTGCAACAAACTTTATTCAAATGAGCAGGGACTACCAATGGAGTGCAGACAGTCGCTGGGTTTCCATCCAAAGTTTCAAATTTAACTTCTACGCAAAACTGGAATATCGCACAAAACATTTGCGAACGAGCAGCGTTTCCATCCAACGAGTCAAAGAGAACAAAATCGTCACTTCCTGATAAACCGACACTTTACATAACTTAGAAAAGTAGGAGAAGATACTGAATATAATAATTTTCCTATATAATAAATTACTTGCACCTCAGAACGAGCAGACGAAACACAATGAATGCTCTTATTGCTTTCGGAGATGGTTGAGAACAGTTCTGGGAGGCAATTACACAGAAATACTTCGAGAACAGACTTTGCTCGAGCATTTCTGACCATAACAACATTTCAAAGGCTGTGGAACAAGTCGGTGCACTGTTTAGTCAGGATTTACCTTCCCTGTCAAAGTCACATTACTTTTTAATGCGCTTGTAAGAATTATTCACAAAATGCATTTCCATCTCCCATTATTCACATTAAACCTTTTTTGCACAAGTTAAAAAAAATTTTGCGAATTAAGGCTTTTCCAAAATTCAGTGTTTCCATCACTCGATTCTGATGCGATGCTTCAAAATGCACATAAAAGCAGGGTCATGGAAACCCAGCTAGTGATCAGATTTCCTGCATGCATGAAAGAGAAAATGCGACAGAAAGAACAAGCTTCATGGGCAAGATATACAATGACGTATATCCAATTCATTAATATAAATCATCATTTCATTTCTATTGTAACAAACTAGAGGAAACCGGGAAAATCAATATGCAGGCCTTATCATATATAGGTGGACGTGTGTGTTGACCTCTCACAGTGAGGTGACGTGTGAACAATGAACCACAAGCCAAATGAAAAGGTGTTGAAGCTCTCTGCATTTTTATTTATTTCTGGACCTGCCTGAGCAAAGCTGTGTAATGTGCAGCCCAACAGACGCGACAAAAACAAGAGGAAAAACCAGCAGAGCAGAAGAGAAACAGAACTGCTACATACACACATGCTTTTAAATACTCACAAACTAAACAAGAATCTTCATGCTCCAAAAAAACGCATCTTAATTTTTCTGCCACATATGGGTGTAAATCTTTAGCATTTTGTTAAATTCAGTGTAAAGACTACACATTAAAAGCTGTACTAAAACTAGACGGGGGAACATTATATTGAGTGCTTATGACAGGAAGAGCCACTCACTGGATATTGGAGTTCATCTGTGCACTGTAAATAACTGGATTTACACAACCATTAACTGCTTCATACGACAGCAATTGAAAAAGATTTTAGTATTTTTTTGTGTATGATTATGCTAGTGGCACAGAAATTACACTTATATGTACATATAAAACATAAATATTATTCAATTAATTTTGAACTGGACATGACAAAAATCCATGACTTTTGGGCCATGATTCAGAGAGTAACTCAAGAACACCTCTGACACTAATTCAAACTTTCTGAATGACTCAATTAAAGGGCCAGCTCATAAAAATCAGACTATGCATTCATTCTGAAACAATCTCCAATAAAGCAGCCTTTCCACCCCAGGTTTGTCTAGAAAATGTGATTCCATTATTCTATCGTATAGCTATTTAATTAAACTAAAGTGAAAGAAGTAAATTAGTACAATGTGGCCACAACTGAACCAAAACTAGGGAACAAATTTTTATGATGTGGTCACGATTTAACAAAAAAGAAGGTGTTTATTAATTAAAGGGATACTCCACCCCAAAATAAAATTTGTGTCATTAATCACTTAATTAACTTTGTTCATCTTCTGAACACAATTTAAGATATTTCAGATGAAAACCGGGAGGCTTGTGACTGTCCCATAGACGCCCAAATAAGTTACAGTGTCAAGGTCCAGAAAAGTATGAAAGACGTCATCAGAATAGTCCACCGGCCGTCAGTGGTTCAACTGTAATGTTATGAAGCGACGAGAATTTTCTTTCAAATCAAGCATAAATACACACAGAAACAGTGCATCCTTATGTCGCGGCTGACAAAGAAGAGTTCAGGCAGTTTGAGTGATGTGGAGAGACACAGAGGAGACTAGTGTTGTCAAAAGACCTGGTACTTTGGTAGCAAGTCTGTATTAAAAAACATTCAAATGTTACGGTACCAGGTTTTTTTAAGTACCGGTGGTATCAACTACCCGGTCAACCCAGTTCTTGATGGGCTATCTGAAAGGTGCGCAGATGCTTTCTACATAAAGCACTGAGACGTGAGGAAACTCACCAAACTAACAAAACACTTTAAAGACAGACACCCAGATCAAATTAAAGAGTTCAAGCAGGTAAGTTGTGTTTACCATACATTGATTTACTTGTGGCGGCCCGCCACAATATCAAAACTCACCGCCACAAAGAGATTTTCTAAAAGGCTTTGACTTTGTTGAATAAACATGAGCACTGCATGTGTCAAAGTCGAAACCCAGTGTGGGTGATTTTATATAACTGTATTTCTGAAGGAAACTGACTGTCTTCAGAAAATGATGGATATCACTTTTATTTAATCTTGCCTGTAATGCCTGAGCAGCGTTTGTGATCGCAGGCTCAGCACTTATTTGATTGCAGCCATTACCAGAGAAACCTCTCTCTCTCTCTCCTGCTCTTCAAGTGCCTCCTGCTGGCAGAGAATGAATTTGCATATATATGATGCCACAAATAGAGTGCAAGGCTGTGGGAAACACTGCTTCTGTTAAGAATACTATTACATATTTTAATTTGAATGTCGGATTGAAATGAACGCTGTTATTAGAGTAGTTAATTGTTAGTATAAGTGTGGCTAACGCTAATATAATGAGCATTAGAAATACTTTTCTTTATTAACTATTTAATGTTCCTATAACTTTTATTAGGGTAAGGGTAACAGGGTATTTTTACACACCAGAGGCTTTTAAATGAATTGTGAATCTAAAATATGTGTGTTAGAGAATGTACAAATGGTTAAAATTGTTTGTCATATCAGTCAGAAAAGCAGTTCTGCGTTTTTTTTTTTTTTTTTTTTTTTTTACGTTTTAGCTTAGTTTTAACTTAGTTTTAACTTAGTTGTTATTCTTGGCTTTAAAATTCAAAGTACACAGTTTGGATTAAATGAAAGTGTTTTTGTGTTTTGCTTTGGTACCGAGAACTGTGGATTTTCACTGGTATTGGTACTGAATACTGACATTTTGTTACCGTGACATCACTAAAGGAGACTGTTGACAAAGGAATCGTTGAATAAAGTCATTATTTTTGTTTTCTTTATATATATATATATGTATACGTATACACACACACACATCTTTGTGTTTCCAACAAACATATTTTTATGTATTATTCCAAAATTGGCCTGAAAATACGTTTAAGGAAACCCAGCTAACGCCTTAATAGTGGATTGTGAAGTCTGCTGTAGTCTTTCCCTGCATACTATACAGAGAAAAAAAAAGCATAAACAAATTAAATTTATGC
Source organism: Carassius gibelio (assembly GCF_023724105.1). Taxonomy (NCBI): domain Eukaryota; kingdom Metazoa; phylum Chordata; class Actinopteri; order Cypriniformes; family Cyprinidae; genus Carassius; species Carassius gibelio. Next base: position 20,639,760 of record NC_068375.1, on the reverse strand, counting down.
CACGTCACTTCACTTGCTTATGCAACTGGATACAGTTATCAAAACACCTCACATCCACCCTACCCCTAACAAAAAACCTCTGCAAGACCATATAAAGTCAAAATTGAACTTCTAACAACCACACAATGATAATCCCACACTGATGTAAGACCACTAGGGAGTAGGACTGGGACAACGCGTCGAGGTCGCTAGATTAATCGTTTAAAAAATAATCGTTTATCCTAGCCCTACTAGGGAGTGAGAGTGTCCCTCACACACATTCTTTATATACCAGATATCTGTGCTAGTTCACAATAACAGAAATGAGGATAAAAATGCACACAAAACAGGATGAAGAAATGACAGAGTGAGAGAATTTCATTTATGAAAAGATTCATCCATTTACTGCTCATCCGTTTGCCCAAGATGCCTGCAGCTCATCCGAAATTGGACACCCTGGTGATAAATTGCCGGAAAAGGAAAAAAGGAAGGAAGAAAGAGGAATGATTTTTGTCTGTCTGCCTCTGGTGAGTGGGAGGGCCTCTCTCTCCAGGATTCAGACAGCTGCCATCTCATCCCAGAGTGCATTAGATGAGCATGCCCATCCCAACAGCTGTCCTTGTGCCCTTCAACTGTTACTGGACACCAAAGATGCAACCCAATGTTCAACATTAAGGGGAACTGAATCAGCCTAGCGTGCATCCTGACTCTTCATCATGATTTGTCATGTTTACGCCTCCTTACCACGATCTATGGCCAGCCTCTTCCAGCTGTACCCTTCCCTCATCCATCATAATGAGGACGGCCCAATTGCTCCAGCACATCTAAACCACAGCATCCACACAAACACTTAACAGGAACCAGTTTGAGCCAGGGGCTCTTTCTAGAAGCAGGTTGATCTTTGTTTAAAGATCCCAGAGCCAAAGCAAAGGTACTAAAGTACACAAAGGTAGTAGATTCTATATGAAATGCAAACACAAACTCTTCTATTTATTTAGTTATTCACATTTGGATAAGAATTCAAATGAATATATATTATTATATGTTTCATATCAATGTAGTTATAAGAGTTTATATGAAAAAAGGGGTACTCTACTCCACTTTTCGGCAACACAAGTGTGTATTATTGGAAAGAACAGTGACAGTTATTTCCTATGGCTGCTCAAAGCATTCTGTCATCACTCAGCTCCAGCTCTGCTCCAGTTTTCACATTTACACAAGGTCAGCTCGCTATCACAGAGGGACTTCAAAGCGACACATCAATACCCAATCACAGACTCATGGAGAGAACAGATATAAAAAGAACAGAATAAATGCCAACTTTCTCTTTTTTACTGTTGATCTTTGCTGTACTTATCATACACACACTCCCCTGACAGCCAGCAGTCCACAATCCTCTACTGTTGTCCTGTGGGCCGTACAGGGGAGATGGTCAAACAGACAGACTGCTTGGCTTTGTGACCGCAAACATTTCACAAGGGCATGTGACTATGGGAACAGACACATCAAACACAAGCAAACCGCCACAACTGAGCTGAACTTTCCAGATTCCAGGAAACAGATAAAGCCTTGTCATGGAAGAAAACTCACTAAGAATCTGCTTTAGCTCTAGATTACCATAAACTGTCAGATGTTGTCTTACAACCTATTTATGTACACAGACACTTGCTGTCAGGGAAAGGTGAGGTTTTCGGTTTAGGGTTCCCACATCACTTGAACAATACATTTCAACGACTTTCCATGTTTTCAGTCAAGAAGGATTTTAGAAATTATTTTATACAGCTTGCACCCAAAAAGGACAACTTAGAGTCAATAAAAAAAAAGTAATAGAATAACAAATAAATATTCACTGAATAAACAATTTCTATAAAAGTGAGAGCATTGACAGTTGAATAAAATGAATTACATGAATCGCAAACTTAAAAAGTGAAAAAATAGTGTGTTGACTTGCTGGTCTAATGCTATAATACTTTAATATAATATAATCAGGCATTTAGTCTTTGTGCCTGACTGACATTTATTGGAAGCACGCTCAGATACGCCCTTCATCGGTACATCACTTCCTCGTCACAAACACTCATTTTGTTCCCATTTCAACGTCCTACAATTGTGTGTTCAGAAGTGTGTGTGTGAGCAGAAAGCTGATCAGCCCACATCAGACTTTCAAGTTCGGCCTAACCCTTTTCTCTCTCCCTCGCTCTCAATAAGCCCTCAAACATCAATCACTGCAGATACAGTACTGTTGACACAAAGGCCGTAGAAAGAAGGAGGGCACTGCAAATTCCTGAAGTAACAAAGCTTATGAAGCGCGTTTGACGGGGTCAATAAGCTTTTTACAGGCCGGTATGTTGCTGTGAAACTGCAGGAGTGACCCAGGCATTTGAGAGGTGTCAGAGAGGTGAGCTTTTTTCGAATCTTTATGAGAGAACAGCTTGTGCAAGCTTTAATACTGACTTGTGTGAAACCGGGCACTGATGCATAAGCAGTAATGTCGCTAACAATGTGTGAGCAGGAGTGAACGAAGCCTTTTGGCCACCTCTAATCAATTTCATCAGCAGCCTGGCACTCAATGGCAGCTCACCACAAAGCTCAGGATCTTTAGGGAACAGTACAGCTACTGCAGCATCAAATGCAAATAAATAAATGACTCCAGTCTTTACAGTTTCAGTAATATAAAAGTATGTTAAATCAGTAACTAAATACTGTCTGCCTACAAGAGCAATTGTGCCCAATGTCTGAAGTCAAATTTATCAGTGATGAATTCCTATCAGTTTTCCATTACCTTTCTAGTCATTTGTGATTGATTACCAGACAAGGATTTACAAAAATCATTCAAATTCAGACTGAATCCCTAATGAATTATTTCCATACCAATAACAAACCAATCAATCTTTTGTGAACAGCATACATTATTATTTGGGGTGGGTAAGAATGTATGTTTTTTAATGCACCAAGCCTGCATTTATTTTTTAAAAATACAGTAACAGTAATATTGTGTAATTACTCCAGTCTTCAGTGCCACACGATACTTCAGAAATCTTTTGAATATGATGATTTGGTTCTCAGAAAACATTTCTTATTATTATCAATACTAAAAACTGCTGTGCTGCTTAATTTTTGTGGAAACCATGATGATTTTTTCAGTATTCTTTGATGGTTCAAAAGAATAGAATTCATTTGAAGCAGAAAATCATTTGTAATGTTACAAATGTTACATTTGTAATTGTAATGTTTTTACTTGCACTTTATTATTATATATAAACTGATCTCACATGTATATTAATACCTACATTACAGTGAAATTTATATTAATATTTAGCAAGAGAGCTAATTTTCTGACACAACTTCAGAATTTTGGTGCCATGACCCTGGTTCACTTTATGGGCTTAATTTAATATAGCTGATATATCTGAATTTATGAAGTAACTGATCTTAGCACAGCTATTTAAAGTAAGATTATGTTTTTTACAGCCTATACCCCCCCCCCCCCCCCCCAGATCTAATTATCCAGAAGGAATTCTGCACTCAGGGCTCATGAATCATGTGAGCCGTGAATCTTGTGCCTCATACAGAGACGTCTTTGATGAATATGGCCTCAGTGATTGTGAAGTGCTCTGTAGTGGTTCACAGCAATCAGACAGAGCCAGTGATTCATCCTCATCTCCACTCAGCTCCATGACCGCTTTCGGCCCTCAAATGCACTGATCTGACTTTTATGTATCTGACTGTGTTTATTCCACTTGTTAAATTACTACGCTGTGTTGTACATCCTTGTGTGTCATATAAAATACTGTGTGATGCTACAATATGGTTCAATGCAACGCTTCAGTCTACACTGATAAGAGCAAAGCTACCCATTAACAAGAAAGCCGTAGTACAATGTAAAGTGTACAGAAACACTCTGCTCTGCTACGAACACAAACACAGATCTTGGTGCATATCCAGAGACCCATTAGCCATAAATTACGCTTAACCAAGAGGTCAAAGTGTGGCTGATTAATATGGCCCAGTCATTCCCTGCTGGTGGACACATCATCTGCCTGCTAAAAACAGATCCACTAACTGTTTTTTTTTTGGTTTTGTTTTTTTTCCCCAAGAAATACATAAATTGCTAATGTTTATTATATTGCAGTAAACATTTTACCAGTGACAGATTATAATTGGAAATGTAAAAGGGACTTATCACTGTCTGCTGCCTTTCAGGTCACATTTACCATAAAAAAACAAACACAAAAAAAATGTAAAATTGTGACATATTATTAAAATCTACTTAAATATATTTTGAAATGTAATTTATTATTGTGAAGGCAGAGCTTTATTTTCAGCAGTCATTACTTCACTGTCACATAATACTTCAGAAATCATTATAATGTGCTGATTTAATACTTCTGAAAGATTTCTATCAATATAGAAAAGAGTTTTGCTGCTTAATATTTTTGTGGAAACTGTTAAACATCAAGAAATCATTTGTAACATTAAAAAGGCATCCTTCCGGAATAAAGGTATTATTTTTTTCAAAATACAATAAAATAATCATAATAATTACTCAAAACTCAATGTGTCATATTTCTGGTGATTGGCTAAAAAAACAACATCCATAACTGAGCTCCCATAAGCAAAGATAGGAAAATTCAAGTGGCAAACTTCCAGGAGGTCCTGCACTACCCGATCAACTGCCGTGGAGATAAAATAATAGCTTTCTCGAGGTATTTTAGACCTCCTTCACCTTAACTCTCAAGCCAGCAAATGTCTCTGTGGGTTATGACCCATGTGAAGGCGATACTCTGACCTGGAAGTGTAACATTCCTGGTGCTCCTACACCATAAGCCCACCCAGCAACTAATGCGGCTGCTTCCAGACACCATAACTCTCGGTATGTGATGGGGGTGATATAGTGGCAAGCCAGGAATGCTGAAAACAGCAGCTTATCTGATAGAAACACCACCAGCGGTGGGCAAAGTTCCTCCCCCCAGTAAGATTGCATTTCATAAGATGGATCAGTTTCGCTCTGATCACATAGTAACAAGGTTGGACGTGCTCAGCAGGAGTGCTGATGCTAGAGGACTAGGATTCTCAGAAGAAAAGGCCAGAGGTCCAAAATCAGATCAAGAGGGGCTTAATGCGGAGGCAGAGGACACTGGCTTGTGTGGGTCTGATATTGTGAAGAGTGGTAGTTACAAAGGCATGTGGGTTGGTGAATCATCCAACAAAAGCAGTGATTTTGAGATGCTCATGCATGTGCGAGCACACTTGGTAATTGTGGCTGCATAATTTCTTATGAAGGCCAGGTATAATTAAATAGTAATCTTCTAAAATCCAAACTGATGTTTGTCTGCGAAAAGCCATGCAAAAACAAAGACCACGGAGTGAAGCGAATATAAATGGTGCATTCGTGATGAATCAGATTGAAATGTCTCTTTATAGAACGAGCTGTGCAGAGCGTCACATTGAAGGAACAGATCCAGCAGCACAGTTTGACTGGCTATAGATGGGGATGGCAGCTGGGCTCAATGGGTTCAAGGTTGTGGTTCCAGCATGATCTCACGGCAATTCGTAAATTAAGAGGTGGGCAGCATAGACACTTAAGAGAATTCATATGAAATTGTACAAGCTCATTCGTATAAAATCCTATGATTTGTACTAAATTGTACATATTTTATGAGTTGCACAATTTGAATTTGTATGTATGACCTACACCTTACCTTGCCTCTAAACCCACCCGTCACTGGGGTCTAGACAAATCATACAAAATCGTATGAGTGAGGTCGTAAGAATTTGTACGAATTAGCCACCTTGTAAAATACGTACAAATTGGTCATGAGATAGCATTGGTGGTTCTCGCAGCCAAGCATTGTTTCTGCATATCCACCATGTTTTTAAGTGCCGGCTCTTGCCTGATTAACCAAAACCTTCAAAAACAATCAAAAAATCTCCATCACCTGCGCACTTTCACATGGAGCAGCATTTACTACACAGAGCCGTTGTTCACTGACAAGCTGCGCTAAACATGCGCAAGATATGATCGTGGTTTTGTGCAGCTTGTCAGTGAACAACGGCTCTGTGTAGTAAATGCTGCTCCATGTGAAAGCGCCCAGATGATTGATGATTGAGATGATTGAGACTAGATGTGCATTAAATATCGCATGCAATTTATCGTGCCGCCCTAATTCTTATTACCATTTTTTCTTGTGAACAGCGTTCTGTTTCAAGCTAAACTGCCAGTGTGAAAACCATCTCTCATGTTACTACATACTAAACTCCTGAGGTGCAATTTCAGATTGTTTTGTTAATGTCTTCCACTTTGCTAAATTCAACTGATTTCAATAGATGATGATTTAGCTAGTTAAATGTGCCCTTCCTAAATACAAGTATAAATGTTTTTCAATAAATCAATAAATAAAAGAATCAATCTTACTGACCCCAATTTTTTAAACAGTAGTGTAGACTACACAAGCTTTGCACCAGTCTAGGCCAGTCTATCAGACTGATTTTCTTGTTCAAGTTAACTCAGTTATTGTGCACTATTTTCAGACAAATTTTCAACTGGGCTGAGCTCAGCACTTTGATTGAGCCATTACACAACATTAATCTTGTTTTTCTCGAACTACTGTATTGTTCATTTTGGCCTTGTGTTCGGGATCATTGTACTGCTGAAAGAAGAACTTTCTCCCAAGCTTCAGTTTTTTTAGGTTTTAGGTTTGGGTTAGGGATGTCAAATTTCGATTATTTCCATGATCGATCATCGTTTAAATTAACGATCAATTAATCGATTAATCGTTAACCATAATACTGCAAAATGCGTCTATTGCAGGCACGCAGTCAGCGGTATGACAGGATGTGCAAAAGCCACACACACACACAAAACGCTTTCTCACTTGAATTAAAGAGGTTTTAGTCTGAATAAAATGCTAGTAGCAGGATTATAAAATGAATAGATGCGATTATGATCATTTGATAAAATGAAGAGAGCGCGCCATACTTTTGAGGTCATTTTACTTTGTTGACAGTTTCCAATCCCGCACGGAGAACGCTGAACGCGCCTCTTTAAATGGTTTTGTGGTGCTCGTTGTTGTATTTTAAAGCACAATTGCAATGATTTCAACTGACATTACTGTATAAAATTATCCGAAATGTGGAGCGCGTGTGACTGCGCTGCACATTAAGTGAACTACATCGGCGCTGCTGCACCAAAACACAGTTGCTCACATTAATTTGATCCTGCTGGATTCTGTCCTAGAAAATGTCAGATTTTTAAAAATCCGGCATACAGCGCATTAGATCGTGACAGTGCATGTGTGCAGACGAGGATGAGCGAGCAGGGCTTTGGCTAGATTTATTTGGAGGTTATTGCTCATGTCTCATTCGGCACAAATCTAAATGTTTCCATATTCGCAATGTATTTGAATGTTAAACTATTATTTATAATGTAAACTAGGCTTGTGCTTAACACGCATTCGCATATAGACGGAAAAGATGATCCTCTTCATATGAGCAAAAACGTCCTTGGCATAACAGCAGAGTGGACCGGTATACTACGGTCTATTTAAACTGACCAGTGTAACCTTTTAATGTTTAGTTGACTATTTTATTTTGATAATGAACAGACTGCGATGTAAGTTTGAATCGCTAGAATATACGTGTGCAGCAGGCTCCGGGGCGATCGAAACAGCTGAGACATTAAAAAAAAATATATATTTTCCGCAAAAGTGTTTACTTTCATTTGTGCACTCTCACAATAAAAACAGAAGATTTGTGCTCTTGTAAAATAAAGCAAACAAACAGAATGCGTTGTCATCCTTTTTTTTTTTTTGTGAACTTACGGAGCGCCCACACTTCTGTTTTAAATCCGTTAATCTTAATTAGCCTATTTAAATCGGATATATTTCGCATAGCCTATTAAAAAAAAAAACAAAAAAAACATGAAAACAAATTGTTATTTTTATGTTGGGCCTATTACTTAGTAGGCTATACATTTTCCTTAAAGCATCCCATTTTGTCCCAGGGCTTAGAACCTGTGCCCTAGTCAGGTCCATGCAGAAACTTGTGAACGATGCTCGGCGTCACCGTTTAGTGACAGCAGTGAATGCTCCAGGAATGTGTCGGTCACAGCGCCTATTAATCGCCGTTTTGAATCCAGCAATTATTTATTTAGAAATGATAAGATCTGATTATGACAAGTGTGGTATAAAAGCTTTGTTTATTAGAGGAATAATAGGTTAACTGGAAAATGTTAGATCGCGACCATGCTTTTGGACCCCATAGTCTTCATTTACGCGGCTTTGTTCTGGTTTGCCGGTTGGTCACGAATTTCCACAAATTCAGTATATTTAGACATCGTTTCTTTTCCTAAATCTTCATAGTCTAACCCTCTAATTTCCCAGGTTTATTTTATTATCTTTTGCTTTTAATAACTGTTTTCGCATCTCTTACTGTGGTAAACATGGGAAGGGAAATTAAAGATTTCATGAATTAAGAATTCGTTCGATTTATTAATTTGTTCCCCTATTTCACTTAAATCATGGGTTATTTAGGGAACAAAATTAATGAAACATGGACAATTGCCACATTAATAATTCGTAGAAATGAATTAACAAGTTGTAGGAATGAATAGACTACCTGTCCTGTCACTGTGTCCCGCAGCCCTGCAAAGCGCACGATATAAAACCGTTATCTGATGAAATGATTAGTAACTACATTTCTATTGCATTTAATGTTGAAGAACTTTTATGTTGTTTCTATTTTAATGTACTTTAAAGTTTAAATCACATTAAAAGCTTAATTTGTACATTGTGAATGAATGATGATGCTTTTATATATCGTCACCGTCACTCACAGCCGCTCGCACGTGTTGAGTGCGCATGAGCCGCACGCAGCCCAACACTGAATCGGTTAACCGACCATCGACAGCCTTAATCGATTGCATCTCTTATCGACAATTAATCGATCATCGATTAATCGTTGACATCCCTAGTTTGGGTAATGTACTATTTACACCAGACAAATAGCTTTGGCAAAAAGCTCTTTCTTGTTTTCATCTCGCAACAAAATCTTGAAACTTCTTGGTTAAAAGGATTACAATGAGGTTCCCTTTGTTAACATCAGTTAAACACATTATAGTTAACGAACTAACAATTAAAAATACTTCTAAAGCATTTATTATTCTTAGTTAACATTTCAAAATGTACTAATTCATAGTTAAAAATCAAAAGGTGTAACTGTAAATATGTGCTGAACTAAAATGAACAGTTGAATTTAATTAACTAAGGTTGGTTAACAGATTAATAAATATTATAACAAATGTATTGCTCATTCTTAGCTCATGTTAACTTTTAACTGATGAGACCTTACTGTAACGGGTCACCAAAATATTTTATTTTTCAGCAAATGCTAACACTAAAACTAAACATTAACGGTAGGTAACGCATTAGGTATCAGGAACTATGAAAAAATGCAGTTATTCTACAACACTATTCATCTAGTTTATTGTCAATTGCTACATACATTGATATATTTTTTTATTAAAAATTAAAATTAAATATAAAAAATATATTTTTTAACATGTTAATGCATTATGAATGACTTCACAATGAACAATGATAGATGTATAAATGAAGACTGACAACTTTGACAGAGACTGTAAAAAAATGGTAATGAGTTGAATCTTTTTGTACAGTCACATGATTTGTTTGCCACCATTTAATACAGAACAACCTTTTCTATAGTGGTTTGATGGATCTTCCACTTCCTCAGTAATTGAAACAACAACGGCCACATCCTAGACATCCTAACACTTGATATTTTGCTTTTTGTTAATTTATACATGTTTATGTTATTTATAACTTTTCTGAAAGGCTCTTTAGTCTTTATTCTCACAACTGTCCTTCAGATTCAAAGACTGAAAGCATTTTTAACTGTGTGCTTAATGCTTTTAATGCAATAATTCACAAGTAGAAGCCAATTAAGACAAACTTGGAAAATGTGTCCTTGATAGAGTGATTTTTTGTTCATCTAGGTAAGCTCATATCTTCTAGGATGCCGTTTACACAAGAACATTTCCTAATAAACACAATGTTACATTAAATTTGAGTGTATATGCTGCTCAGAACTGAGAGTCGGATGAGAGTACTGGTTCAATTTTATCTGACAGATTGGCAGCTGCTGTCTCTAGTAATCAAAGGTCACTTCATTTTTATTTCTCCAGAGAAAAGCAGTAGATGTAGAGTGTCAGCAACACCTTGAGTTTGAATTGCATGCATATGCCCCAGCACATTTATGTATGCGTGTGTGTGTATGTGTGTGTAATATACTGTATCTCTCTCTCTTTCTCCACAGCCTCCAGGGAATAGGGAGGGAAATTGAGGCGCGCTCCCAAGGGTGGAGAGACGGTTGCCAGAAAGATTAACCCGCCATCCTTTTATAGCCTCTGACAAGAGGTTAAATCAAACGTTACAGTTCCGCACAGTAACCTCTCTCTGAATAATTAGATCATGAATATTACAGTGGCTGGCTCTGGCAGGCCACGGCTGATCAGTCCTGGCTGGAGAGGCTGAGGGCCCTGCTAAAATTTAAAAGCTGCTCATTATAATAGCCTCATAGAAGGAACATTTCAGTGAAACCAATGAAGGCTGAAGTGAATTAAATAGATGGCCCATAAAGTCATCTTGACCAACATACTCCAACAAACTAAAACAATGCCAAATGTTGGGCCAAAGGATGGCTAACAGCTCAATGGCAAAAAAATCCACAGGACACGACTGAAATATGGAAATATGTGATCTTTAAGCAAAATTAACAATGAGTCTATGCATCTTAATGTGTCTTTAAAATAAATAATTTTGAAGTAAATTATTTCAAAGCTTAGTAATGGAGTTCAATTTAACAGGGAAATAATGTTTCTACTTAAAAAAAAAAAAAAAAAAAAAAAAAAATGGTTATTTGTAGTGGTAGACCAATTTATCGCCAAAGCCGATATATCAGCCGATATTTGGCATTTTTCAAATATCGGCATCGCAATAAGTTTTTCTGCTTGGTCTGTTCGATGTGATGGCGCTGAGAACGGCTGTGTAAAAAGAAATGTGTTTGTGCTGTATGTAAAATGAGTGCTACCCTGGCTTTATTTGAAAAATATGATTCCCATTGCATTCTTCCTGGAATACTGAGTGCTCTGTTGGTTAAAGTGTTAACTTCCTTTTTAATTATATTTTTATTTGCCATCTAAAGTAATTATGTTTATTTTGCACATTTATTTTCAAATTTCTTAAATATTAATAATAATTTGTAAAAATATTATAGCAGCTTTATATCAGCTATCACCTCCCCTGCTTTCCAAGATATCGGCATGGGCATCAGCTGTCAAAAAACACATATCGATAGACCACTAGTTATTTGACAAGTAGTATGCACACTATGCAGACGTAAGGTGTTATGAGTGTCCCGACTTAAAAGAGCCCACCTAAATGCCTCGATGACATTCTGATCCTTAGATTTGACACCACTTAGCGAGCACCACTAATAAGCATTCTCCTTCACTGTTGTCACTAAACTGAGGTTGATTTGTGGATGGAGGCTAGGAGCGTTCATTGATATGGCAGTATGAATATTTGTCGGGTCATGTAGATAACGCTACCCTACTTCACAGAAACACCTGCTCTCAGATGACTTCGGGCAGGAGCCCCTATTAATTACAAGAAGCCGGCACAGAGGGACAGTCAGCATGCAATGAGACCATGGGACATCATCTACAGGAAGACAAATGGCCCTGCCATGACTAAATGCAGACACACACATTTTCAAGCACACACACATACATACTCAGCTCCTTCTCATTCTCTTCAATCAAGTTCTGTAATGCTGCCCATGTAGGTCTTACTCACTGCCAGCCAGGCTATGCCACATTTCAGAAACTAGGTCACATGGATTGCTTTTTATCACACAACTCCACAAGTGGACTCAAAAACACTATAGGCTGCTTCAAACACGCTTTCGTATGCATGATGCAAGCATAAAACAAACAGAGCTAGCATTAACAAGCACACAAAAGAGCTTCTGGTAATGGACGGCTTCTTCAAGTAACCCCACTTTCCGGTCTCTGGCACAAAAGAGGGAAATGGCAGAAGGTGTACTCGTCATTGATTGCTGAGAGACGCCTGACAAAAGGTCTCCACTTGCCCCCGGTGCTAGTCACTCATTCACCCATACTACACTTCTCAGATGAGGCCTTTGTGCTTGTGCAGCTTTTGTACCTCTTGTACATGCATTAATAACACACTAGAGTTTCATAGAGCTCACTGGATCAACTTGTTTTTGCAAGATTTCAAGGAGGACAGCAGAAGCCTAGAAGGCACCTTTGTCTTTTGACAGTGTTATTAAGCTGCCCTCATGTCTGTCAGCGCACCTCTCTGCACCTGCTTCTGTAAACAACTCTCTGTTTCTCTTTCCCGCACACAGGAGCTAAGCGTCCTCAGAGGCAGGCCCGAGTCTGATCCTGTGCTAGATTGATAACCATTGAGCTGCCTGGGTAAATCAGCGGGTGGCACAAAAGGTTACAGAAGGTCTCGCATCTCACTACCTTCGGAAAACACACTTGATTTATTGGCTTGGCATGCTGATGTCCACAAAGTGAACTTTTCTGGAAACTTGATTATGAAGGATGTGACCTTCGAAATGATTTTTGACATGCTATGAGATCCTCAGGCACTAACGATAGTCGAGGTATTTTTGAATCTCCAACAATCCAAACGATCTTCAGTGGACATTCACTTATAGTAATTTGGGTCAATACTTAAAAATGCTTACAATTAACAGTTAAATGTAATCTTTAGCCACTCTGATAATGACTATCAATGTTTTTACTGTACATTCTAATGTTGTTACGTCTAAATTCACTTGCATTGTTTTTGGTCATTTATCAGCACTGACAATTTAAACCTCACATGACTGGATGAGTACAAACAACAAACAGTTCATTTCCATTAGTTATTTTGTCTATGGGTCTAGCATTCTGCCCACTTTAGATCAGACACAGAGATGAAGCATTGCATTTATTTAATGAATAGAGAGAGAGAGAGAGAGAGAGAGAGAGAGAGAGAGAGAGAGAGAGACTTTGATGTTTCCTCGTTGTTTTTCTTGTTGCTGAGAAATATAATGTTGCTTTTTGCAACAACTATTTCTAATAGTCATTGAGGAGTGTTAACAAGAAGTATCTGTGTGTGCAGCCTGATCTCAGTGTTTGATTGACTGTCTGTAGCTATGTGTGTGTGTGTGTGTGCACTTCAGTGAAGGAGGTGCATTCATTTAGAATGGTGATTAAATTGTCTTCAGACGGGACACACTAAAAATGGACACAGAGAGGAGAGAATAGACGCGATAGCAGAAAATACTGTACAGGCACAGCAAGCTCACTGTTCATGATTCTCTAAATATTTAAAGAAAAATATAAATATTGGAGTGGGGGTTTATATGAATGTATTTTTGAAAGGACCTGACTGTTTCCAGAAAGGTTTTGATGTTATTTTGTCCCTCTTACCTCCGTATAATGCATATTAAAGGGGTCATGACATGAAAAACCAAATTTCTTTGTATGCTTAATACATCCTGCAAGTTTCATAATGTCATCAATTAAAAAAAAAAGCATTTATGTAATAACCTTTAGAAAACTGCTAATTTTGGATCAAGGGACAAGGTGACATCACCTGGGCATTTGCATATGACCACCTCCAGCGCAAGACAACTTACGCTAAACCTATTTTTGCATCATGGCATCATTCAGGACCAAACAACGACACCACAAACTGCAAGCAATACATTTAATGTAAAAACTATGTTTAAAATGATAATGGTTTAATTATGGTAATGGATGCTAGCCAGTCATAAAAGTGGATGGACCTCTTAAAGGTAAAACACCCCAAAATCTTCATAAATCACTCAATTTTAAATGTTTTTCTTCCCAAAATATTTAGTAATATTATAATTACACCTCAGGAAACATAATTTATATTTATCATAACAGAATTTGCAGTCTTTGCAGTTTTTGTTTTGTGCAGGTGTTTTATAATGGAACTATACAATCAACACATCAATATATACATATACATCAATTAGTATTGCGATTAAAACACCTCTAATTTTTATTGCCTTCTCTGATTGACTCTAATAATTTTATATATATATATATATACACACACACACACACACACACACACACACACACACACACACACACACACACACAAACACGCATATAAAGGTATTATAAGGTGCAAAGTAACAACTTACAAAGCATTCAATTAATCACAATATTTTGTAACAATTATTAAATGAACAATGTGCACAAAAAATATGCTAAAGCCATAAAACAGACAATTAATAATCATCAATGCCCTAAAACCGACAATTAATCGTCATAATTGCAATGATTTCTTAGACAATTAATCATCAGCCAAATTGCACAATTGTGACAGACCTACACACAACAACTGTCTACTGAAACACAAATCTGTGGTATATTTCTGCAAATTTTCATTTCTGTTATCCATTAATCTTCAGAAGGACTCGACTGTTTCACAAACAAACAAACAAAAAAAAATGCTCTGTTCACACCTGAAGCAACATTAAGACAAGCAGTCATTCCAACTTATTCTGCCCTTCCCTTGGGCTACATGTTAGTTTGAGAGAACGTCCCTGATAAACTCAGCAAAACATCGCCACTGATCCTGAACAAACCGTCACTGGCATTTGACTCAGCCAAAGGCATTAAGCCCTGCATAACAGCACCCTGATTCTTCACTCGATGGTCCACTCATACACTCCTCAACTCTGACCTGTCATTACAGGGCAATGTGATCTCTTCAGCGGAGTTCATCCAGCATAGACACACATTCCTGGATTAGGTAGCTGAGAAAGTGAGACCATGTGCTGTGGACAGGCTTGTAAACAGAGATGTTAGTTAGCATGTGGCTCGCATTTAATAAAACCTTATTCTACATAACAGATCTAGATGGGGCCTGACAGTTGTCACAAAGGTTGATCTTTTTTAGGAAATTTTATGAGGGTCTGAGAGCCCAGAAAGGTGCATAACGGATGAGTATCATATTAAAGAAATGCAGGCGAGCTGAAGTCAAGGCGAACAGACAGGATGGAATGGGTCAGGTTAGTCAAATAGTTTTTAAAATGAACTGTGGTCAAACTAACAACTCTCAATTTTAACTTGGACTAAAACACACAAACTCTCATGCTTGGCAGTCGCACCCTAAACAACATCCTGCCCGAAACTTCTCAGAACAAACAGACCAAGAAACACAGGTCAGGCTGAACCCCCACCTCTCTCACACTGAATTCAATCTCACAAACACGTGAAAGGGATATGGACCTGCCTCAAATGTCCAAAGGTGCTGAGGTTAATCTAGAGTGGCAGAAGTCACTTTCAAAATGAACATGCGGCACATGCTGGCTTCAGCTCTGAACACAAACATCTATTCTCTTTCACTCAGACCCAGTGAAGGTCAATGCTTCCCCTTTACCTCCTCTCTCCCCATGACATACAAGCCGTTATTCATCCCTACCCTCTCTCCTACTTTACCTAAATAAAAAAATAAACATTGTGGTTAAAGAAATCCCTTCCCCTTCACTCTTTCTACAACAGAAATAATGTCATCTCTCCATAGCGGCCTGTACAGAGATAGTATACAGCATTCAGTATTCTCAACAATGGATCTTAACAGGAGCACTGATTCACTGGCCACATAATGGGCTCCATTCTCGGCTCTGGATCCCTTGAGCTGAAATAACACACACATGCTAAACAAACACTTACACACTCGCATAATGGTGGGATTCTTGTGCTGCTGCAAAATGAAAGGGTTTTTACAGGATATCCAGGTCAATACTCCTTTGACTTTTGCCTTCACCTTTCAATAAAAACATGTGCACACAAAACATGGTTACAGAGAAAGTATTGAGTCAGAAAGGGGTCGCAAAAAAGCTAGGCTGAAAGTGAAATGGAGAGATTGTGACAGAAACGCAGATCTAATCCTCAGACATGCTTTTTGATAGGCTCAGAGCTAACATATGTAGGGTTGGGAACCGAAAACCGGTTCTTATTCAGAACCGGTTCTGTTTTTTTTTAAAGAACCGGAACCGTGAGCAATTTCTAAGTTTCGGTTCCGAAAACAGTTCAAGTGCAACACGTGACCAAGCACTGTGAGCAGCCTTGCATTTAGCGTTTCCCGTAAAGGATGTCACAAACCAAATAACAGAAATGCCACCCTGCCTCTTAAATTACTGAGCACATTGATTCCAATGACACGCACTCCACAGACGCGTCACGTCACGTCTTTAACTGCCTAAAGGCCCGCAAGCATTATGCGCTTCAGTCTATGTAGTAAACAAACCCGCACGTCTCTGCCATTCATTCATTCATTCACACAGACACGTGCAGAACATGCAGGATTCATATTTCAACCAACATTTGTGGCTTAACATTTACAGATACTGGTCCATATGGAGATTTGATTTGATTAATTTATGCTAACTTTGACAAATTCCGTGACTGTCATATTACAGTTTTTCTCGATCGCTTTGGTACATTTCATGAATCATCCATGACATTTGCAAAACAGTAAGTGCATTTCTCAAAACAACTCGTACAAATAGCCAAATACCGTGGATTACCTGCAAAAGCCAGTCTCTTGCTCAAAATCCTTAGTTCATCTCTCAAAAATAAATATCTGTGGCAATGAACATGTCAGTGCTATCAGAATGACAAGTCCTTGTGTCATAGTTTACGGATAAGACAGTCAAATCTCTTAGTCATGTTGTCAATATAACAGTGTACTCTGGAGGGATGTTCTGATGTAAACTATGGCAACATTTTGGATGACAGTTACTGTATTGAACAGTATGCCATATGCTTATGTATGCCATATATCCATTTCAAAAGTACACAATACTGTAGGTCGGATATTGATTGAAAGAGCCTGGATAGAATTCCCAGTTACACGTTTACTAGTGGTCTGACCAAAAAAATTATAAAGTCAATTTTCAGAATTTGTAACTCTTGTGTTGTCCTCTATAAGCTTTCCAAATGAAGATTCATGAGATGAACCTTTGAGCTATTTCAGAGAAATGGTTTATCATTCTTTGATCTACATTCTCTTCATTACTCAAGATTAAATTGCACAATGCATGCCCAATTTACAATAAGTCTAATAATAATAATAATAATAATAATGTGTAAAAAAATGTGGCAGATTATGACAACTAGATTAACCATTTTGCATTTAATGACTTACACGATGAACTAAAGACTAGATGTTTTGAGGGGTAAGACTATTGAACAGAAAACTTTGTAATTCATTTTGAGCGACATGACATTAGCTACTGATAAAGTAGGAAACCACAATTAAACGTGCATAATCAATTGCACGAATGTACAAAGCAATCGCAACTTGTTCAAAAGAATGATAAACTGGTTTTATGATGTCTATAAATAACTAGAAGATGTGGAGGTTGTACAAGTAGTTTTGAGAATTTCATTTTGATTCTGATTTGAGAAATGCACCAAAGTGACGGTAAAATGTAAGTTTCATTTTCATGCCTGAATTTTGAGATTCCGTTCGCATTTTCTGCTTCACGGAAATCATAGCGCTGTATGCGTCAAGAACCAGGTTGACCGGGTTCTCGGTACCACCGGTACTTAAAGAAACATGGTACCGTGACATTTTAATTTTTTTTGTACCAACTTGGTACCAAAGTACCGGGTCTTTTGACAACATAATACTGAGCATTGAGTAGTTGAGTATTGTGCATTTTTCCTTAACACTATTTTTTAAATAGTTGTTTGATGATTTTAATGGAACCAGAACAATTAGGCATAACCAGAAATGTTTGAATGATTCCCAACCCTAAACATATGAGTGTAAAATATGGCTGGATCAATACCAAAATGTTGGTATCTCGTACCTTAGTTTCGACATCAAAAATACATTCAGTTACTCTTTAAAGTAATGAAAATAAACTAATTTGTAGATATCAAAACATGAGAAATGCACATCTCTGCAAATTTCCCCACACTTTACCCTTTGTTTTTACATAATATGTAACATAATTTGAAGATGTTTTGGTACTGACGCCAAACTTATCACTCTTTTATAAATAATCTTATCTTCTGGTTTCCATACATCAAATTAAATAAAAATTTTGAATGTAAAATGATGAATGGCTTTGAATTAAAGCCCCTGCAAAATGAATAAATGCAAAACAAAATACCATAACTATGTATTTTGTACTAATATAGAATATATTACAGTGATATAAAACAGCTAACACCATACTATGATATTTTGCTCATTTCGTACTCCACTTCACCACACAAAAAGTAAAAATGACCTGATAAACATCCCATCTGGATCTGAGTACTAATTAAAAATCTGGTAAATGCATTGATAAAGATATTAATGCATCTCACACATTAACTTTTATGATTTACACATAAACTTTAACTGTACAGCACATTGCCATATAGGTTAGTTACCGAAACTTGCAAAATGATGATTGTTAATACCATTATACTATGCAACTCCAATAGCCAACACAAGATAACAGAGAAACAAGTCAACATTTTCCAATTTTATCACAAAGAATAAAAGGACACAAAACAAAGAGATAAATTGAAAAAAGCCAAGAGATCCAAAACAATAGCAACCCTTAGATTCCAGTTCACGTTTCTGAATCTCTTTAAATAATTTCTGTGAAAAGATGTTGGCCTGACTGGTGTGACAGCCTTGAGTTTGACTTGAGGGTCTGTAGAACTTTAACAGCCAATGGGGACCGCCCCAGATAAAAAGGCAACCAATGGCAAGAGCTGAGAGTAAGTGCTCGCCTGTGGCAAAGAACATTAATCAAAGCGCTTTTATGAGCGGTAGAGCAGAGGCTGGCATGATCAAATTTAACAGACGTGCCAAATATCCACAACACACGCTCCCCGCCTTTGTATCTCTCTGACTGTCAGCTGACTTAACCTGCTCCACGTAACCTGACATTAACCTTTTGATGTTTCACCGTATTGTTCTCTGTTCCAGGAGGAATCAACTATCCCATCATCCTGTCATCTCAGTCGTGTATTACGACTTTACAATTGATCATTCCTCTCTCAATAACACACACAAAAGAACACAGATGAAACACACACACAGACAAAGGTCCATGTGGTTTCTGCAGAGAGTGAAATCCATTAAAAGGGGAAGCTGACAAACACAAAAAAACATAAATTATAGCTCCCGTTCAAAAAAATTGCAAAAATATGCCAGATGTGTCAAACTGTCTGTCTCTCATTAAAGAAGTCTGGCTATCCGTGTGCATGCAAATCAGCATGATTGGCAAAGGAAGGATGAAGATGAACAAGCATGTCAAAATGACAGTCAACAAAACATTCAAATGCCTCAACAGAACAAACACTAGAACTTCAAAACTCACATTTGAGGCACTTCTGAATTCAAAATAATTGACTTCTCATCTCATCACATGATCCTGCCTCCTCCAGTTGGAGGCAGATCACACTTTCCTCTCTTCACGACTACAGCTCAGTGTTGCATGACCTCAGAGGTGCCAACACACAGCAGGCCTCCCTGGCACCCGGGCAGGAGATGAGAGTACTGCCATGCTAACGGCATCTTTTCAGATTACACTGGACAGATATGCAATTTGCCAAGCAAACCCTCATTATGCAGCAGGGCAGAGACAGAAGGGAGGGTCAGATATCCCGTTCCAGAGGTCTTATCTAGAGCTGTAAACAGATAAGAGCAGATGACTGCTGCCCTACCGCTCAACTTACAGACAGATGCACAGACACGGGGGATAAACACGTTCCTGTTCTACAACATGAGATACACACACACCAAAATACAGATCTAATCCCTGCTATAGAATAGGTGTCATTATACTGGCCATATCACTTGAGCACACGCATGCACACACTTCCCTTTTACAGGCACCATAGTAATTCTGCTTTAAGGGAGGCAGTCTCGTCTCAATGTACACAACAGACCTGAATATTTCGGCAGCTGACATTTAAGAATTTCCTGTTTTATTCTAGAGAAAAAGTAATGGAAATCTGTAGTTACAGTCTGTAGTCTCCATGTAAAGATATTTGATTGGTGAAATTTCAGTTTGATGTTTTAAACACATTATACTGGGACTGTCACTGTGTGACAATGTGAATACTGGTCTACTGAAATTAAGCTTTTGATTATGTACCTTAATTATTCTAGTATTTATTTTTATGATACAGAATAAAACACCACTGAGTGACAAAAATCTTTAAACTTTAATTGCATTAATTCAAACAAAACCATTTTGAGTGATGATAATATAAAAAAAAGTACCATGCATTGTGACATGAGATATGCTTCGTATTACATTGCAATATTCTGTTTCGCAGATCAGGTTTCAATGCTTAAAAACATTGTTCATCCCTGCAGCATTCTTACAGCCACATGACGATGTTTACAATCCAAAAAATGACAAAAACAGTTTGAGTAGTGTCACACCCCATGACTTTCTGATGCCCTTAACAGATAACAGATGCTATCTGATCTTCCTGGTTGAGCAAATACTGCTTCAATGGTGCCTAAATAATTGGTTATTATACACTTTAGAACTTGTTACCCACTTCTCTGATGAAATGTGTTTATCTTCAGCAAACCTGTGATCTGACTGTATATGTGCTGCTGATGAACTTTTGTATTTTTTACAACTGAAAATGAGGAATTCTTTTCATGACACCGTAACCATTAAAAACATTTAATGAGGTTTGCATATGGATGGTTCAAAGCTATCAGTTCCAGCATAACTTCATCAATCACTTCATTTCCTGCAAGTCCTGTTTCTGGCATTGACTGCAGTAATTTTAGTGCTGAACTGAGTGCAGTTATGCCACTTTTCCACATATTGATTAGTCTTTTGGAAAGTAGAATACAAAAGTGGTTCCCTTTTTGAGATTGATGACCTCTTGTCCTCTGGGCTGATTAATAAAAATGCTTTAGACTTAAACTTACCAAAAGAATAATAATAAAAAAAATAAAAATAAATAAAAAACACCTTACTGCTAGCTTGGCAAAATGCACAAACTAGGGGTGCACGATAAATATCATCCGATAATTAATGTCAAAATCCACGTTTATTATCAGCTTGGATTTGCGCAGCTTGTCAGTTAACAACGGCTCTGTGTAGTAACAGCTGCTCTATGTGAAATCACGCACCTGAGGGAATTTACCTGTGATTAGAGAACCGGCTTTACTGACGAGATGCGCATTAATTATCGGACAATATTTATTGCACACCCCCTAGCACAAACATTACCACACATGCAGTTAACAGTTGCATAAACCCAAGTACAAATCTCTTGAAATGCTTTATCTACTTTCAACTAGACAACAAGCACAGTCCATTCGTAAACAAAACAGGAAACTGGTGGACATATCAATCACTGAGGCCCTGTAAGTCAACCTCGATCTCGTCTAACAGGCTTATCTGAGTCTCTTTAGCTGATCCCTTCAGACCTGCAGTTTACCCTCACACAAAGGGATTTTATGAGTCAGGTCACCACTACTTGCTTTAGGGTGCAGGAAAAGAGAGATCTAGTCTGTTTGAAGCGATATAAAGGGCAGGCACAGGAGAGAGACGACAGAGAGGCTTTATGGCTCTAGTGTAACTA
Source organism: Carassius gibelio (assembly GCF_023724105.1). Classification (NCBI taxonomy): domain Eukaryota; kingdom Metazoa; phylum Chordata; class Actinopteri; order Cypriniformes; family Cyprinidae; genus Carassius; species Carassius gibelio. Next base: position 20,618,072 of record NC_068375.1, on the reverse strand, counting down.
CAGATCTTGAGAACTGAAAAAGAGTGTGTGTGTGTGTGTGGCCTGGTTTAACAGCTGGGTGTTTAATTCTCACTCTCAATAGGTGGGGAAAGAGACCTGCGTACATGCATTTTTCTTCAACTGACGTGCAGTGGAAAACAGCTGTGTAAATGTGCACGCAGACCACAAACACACGCAGGCTGGATGTGCACGCTTTGAGAGGCCAACTCAATCTGGCTGTCTTGCAAGCCAAATGAAATATTTTATACAACCCAAACAGGTAGAGAAACTTTTAGAACAAAGTTAAGAGAGTCATTGTCATTTGGTTTTCACATGGATACATTTTTGCAGTCATTTAGATGTGTTTTTTTTAAAGGTTCAACTATCTCAAAGGATTTTTGATAAACATGAAAAGATTAGATTAGTTCTGAGGAAACAAACTCTCTGCATGTTCGAACTTCCCTGTAATAAGATAAGCATAAATTTACTCTTACTATGGAGAAATCCACTAGAAAAAAATAAAATTCACTGGAGAAAATAATATGGATAAAGGACTTTTAACTGGAAGCAACAGTTTTAAGTATATATATATATATATATATATATATAAAACTGAATGATGAATTTGATTTTTTTACAAACTCTCAAATTTTAAGGAATGAGTGAACGATTCCTTAAAAGGAACTTACAAATCACCGCATTCAGGTTCAGATGAGCACACAGCCCATAAGTTCTCACCATCTCTATCTTCTTCACTTCTGCCACTTGGGTTCCTCTCTATCACTTATGCTGTAATTTGTCATCTGCTGACTCACAAGCGGTGATTGCTCATCCTTCAGCTGAGAAATATGTCCACTTGGACCTCATTCAACTGTTCTTCAAAATCACACGAGTGTTTGTCTCTCCCAGCAATTACTATAAGCATTTACAACATGACACTGAGCCTCACAAGCAAAGGACATGAACCAAGAGCCAGAAAAATTAAATGTATGGTATTCATAAAAAAATAAAAAAAACAGGATACCACATTTGGCATTTCCTCCATAATGACTGATTTCACTCTCTACCTCCTGCTAAGCATAAGGCAGGTCAATTAAACACAAACCACTTAAAGAGGAGAATGCAGCCATAAGCTCTCCATGCACACTCATAGAGGAATGTGTTAATTATAAAATGCATTAGCAGGTTGCCACGAGTTCCAAAACTAAGCACCTGAAGATATTCGAACATTGTGACCAGTCAAACAAAGTTGTCTTTGTCATTGCAGCATGAATATATTAATGATTACTGTTATTGGATTACTGTTTTGATTGCCAGTTATTTGTAATTGCTAGTTTTTGGTTGTTGTTGTGATGCTCATCTTTTTACATTAGTTGATTGTCACCATTCTTAAGGTTTGAGTCAAGTGTCTATGTACATTACAATCTTCCAAAATTAGATCCCAAAAATCTTTCATTTGTAAGGTGCTTTTAGAATCAAAATTAGCGTAGTTTCTGTCACATATTAAGCGTCCTATGAAACTGATAATTTATGGCTATCAAAATGACAGATACATTTTATTGCATTAGTAACTTAATATGAACACAGCAGTGCTGATTGAGTCATTGCTTTTATACAACAGCTCTATAAACAACTAAAAAGGTTGGTTACCACATGTAAATAAAAAAGGCCAAATCATCAAGCCAAGCAGGTCACTAATTATTAATGCATTCACTACGATATGCATATAGTTTAATTAATGAAAAATGGATCAGCCAAAAAGAGACTTTAATCTGACAAAAAGCTGTGGATTTTGTGACTACAGAAAGGACAAATGCATGAGTGAAAATGTATTTATTTATGAGAAGACATGCATATTTGAAACAACTGCCCCCGTGATCCATTCAAAAAGCCAAATCACATAATGGCTCCTCATAAAAGAAGAGAAACGTTACACCCAGATGTCAAAATGATCCTTCACCACGCTCGATAATTGTACTGAAAATAGGAGACCATGTTTCACTGGAAATTGGAGTCTGAAATTTAATTATCCAGACTTTGGAAAATGTAGGGCAGACAGAAGACAGCGCAATGATATAAAACTGCACTCAGTGGGTAACTAATGTCAAGCTCCAGGTTTAACTGAGTGAGCACAAGATACCGGAGCCGTAAATCAAATAAACACTCTCTAGCCTCAGGTAATTGCACTTTAAAGAATGGTTAGAAAGAGTCCAAATACACACACACACACACGAAGATACAAACTGAGTGCAAAGGTTTCAGAACCACTGATGCTCTAGATATTCTTCACATTGCTTTTTTTTTTTTTTTTTTTTACAGTGGGCATCTTCAAAATATTTTAGCTGAACTTTTGCATTCAATAACAAACTACTGAGCATGCAGTAATGTTTATGCCAGTGATTCATGGTGTTTGCCAGTTACACAGATGGGAAGTGCTCAGTGCTGCCAAGTCTGCTGACTGGATGAAATTCTCTGATGAAAACACGCAACACGGTCGAAGATCACAACATATGGTCAAGAATAAAATACGGCAAGTCTACTAACACAGATAAGCTTTCATCTTACCCCGGGATCCAGTTATTTACGGATGACATTCGACGAAATCATTTTGCACCAATCCACAAGACCGAAATGCATGGTTAAAGATCCCCTGGACCGCGACAAAAAGTGGCCGATTCAACACCGCAGCTGCGGAGACACCTAGAGCAGAGTGAGCAGGAGCGTCTATCGCACTGGTTTCTCCGTCAGCTAGCCCCGCCTACTCTTTTACATCAACACGGAACCATCCCCCCCATTGGCTTTCGGTTAGACTAGGACGCGTCTAGCAGCGTGCTCGACCAATCACGCCGGTTTCTGAAATTAAAAAGGGGCGGGACTCAGAGTTGGAAGTCATGCGGGTGGATGCGATGCATGACGTCAACCCTTTTGTTACCTTGCCGACCCCTTTCATCTGAAACACCAGTCTAAAAGATAACGTCTTAATTCATAATCATTTTGGTGCAGACTGTGCACTTCAAGAAGCATGTTCCAGGGGTCTTAACTTACAGATAGCACTATTCAAGACAAACAAGATGAATATTCTAATGAAGCAGGTGCAACCTTTAAAACGCATTAGATCTAAATTTCAACTTAATGAGGCACAGACTATACTTGCTGCATGGGTGGCCAGTATTGCTATATGAAACCATGTGATTTTCTGTTATTTCTTTACACTCAAAAGATTTATAACGACTCCATCTGGCCAGACTATAGCTGGACTTTAAGACAGATCAACTGTATATTACTATCCAAATGGCCATGGGTCGTTCACAAAAGTCTTGCACGTATGTGGACCGCAGTCAGTTCTTCACAAACCACAATAAACCCTCTGATGATATGCAACTTTATAACTTTCCACCCACCAGCCAATCTGCCTTCGGCTGTCAAAAGCCCCAGCTTCAAATACCGCACTGCTTCTCGGCGGAAAGATCCCCGTGACATTTCGAGACAACGCCTTTGATATTCAGCAAAGGTCAAAGCCATAAAAAAAAAATGTTTAAAAAAATATATATATATTCTTCTTTTGTTTTCGAGAGGATCAAATGCGAAGTCTGCCATCCAAAATCCCTTTTAACAACGCCAATTATCCCACAAAAACAACATATGCAATAGAAATACTTAACATAGCTGAGAAAACAAGACCATTGCAAGTAATTTATGGGGAAATAAAAACACATCTTCTAATGGAATACAACACATCACAATTAAAATAGCAACTAAATGACCATTCATGGGAATTCAGCATGCAGTAGCCAAAAAAAAATAATTACTCAAATAAATGCATTGCTTGTTCTAGATCAACTCATAAGCGGATTCTCGGTGTATTTAACTGTTGTTATAAGCACTGACGTCAATCTTGTGTTTTGGCCTAAAGCAGAAGGCCAAGTGCATAAGTAGCCATCTCTTCCACACTAAATGAAATAGAGAGCTGACTCCTTTGTTGCTTCCTAAAGCTTGATGGAATAGAGGGACATCAAGCAATCGTGCGCAAAATCACTACGGTAGTATCATTCAAATGCAATACTTACTCTCCGTGGATCATGGTACTATACATTGTTCAGAACATCGTACTGGATTAGTATTATTTGGATACTGTGTTTTGATTTTTTTTTTCTAGTGTTGTTGCTCTGCGTTGCCGAATCAGTGTCGCTGTCTGCGGCAGCAACTTCCGGCGCATGCGCTCCAGCGCTCGCGTCACAGACAATGGCTGCGGTCCAAACATTTTCTTTATTTATATGTAATCTACAAAATTTAATTCCGTTTACCCACACATACATTCGCACACAAGATGTAAATGTTACATTTACAAAAATCTTCCACAGTCAGCATCAGTCCAAATATAATGATTTCTGCAAAAGGCAGTTTTGGAGTCGTCTTTCTTCTCTAACCAATCACACACACATTTTCCCTGAATCTGATTATACCATATTTTAACTTTGGATCTAAATAATCTTTGAGCAGCATCGTGTCTTTCTGGACTTCTTGCAAAAACACTCCTTGTAAATGTATCGCGAGAACCTGAACGTCTGCCTCTTGCCTCGCATTTGATGTTGCTGTGACTGCAGAGATAATCATAGTTTATCATTCTCTAACCACGTTATCTTGGTGCAATTAAGTGAATATCATCTGTGAGATTAATCTCCTTTGGTGGATCGTTTCAATTCCATTTGCTCCAGAAGACAGAGATGTCGTCTTGTATTTGTCTTGGATTTTGTATTGGTTTATCCATTCGGTTGAACCATCAAAAACAATAACTTTAAAAATATCACGATAATCATATTGTTTAAGGAGGAACACATTATATTAGGTAAAGATCTATCTTGATTGTTCGTGTTTGTCTGTAAGGGAAGCTGTGGTTGATATTTCCTGGTAGATTTTCACATTTTGAAAAACAAAAAAAGAATGTTAATCCGTTGAACAATGAAATGCAAACCGTTACACGGACGCTGTTAGCACAAACTGTGCATTTAAAATGTCATGATCTCGTCGTAATTATAAAGCATGAGGTTATTTTATCTCGAGTCATCGTTATGTAGTTTTGACAGAGGCACTGGAAACCTCATCATACACTATACTAAATGGACGCGAATAGAGAAACAGTTTCGTTTTGAGATCCTCTGCTGATATGACAATAATAGCCCACGGTATTTAATCTGACAAACACGTATGTCTGGCAAAAAGTCGAGGCTTCGAACGGAAAGGAAATCTTTAAACTTCCTATCGGCGAGAAAAGAGCCATGGAATTTAAACAAATCTTGACATTTCCTAGGATGTAACGAAACAATCACATCCTTCGCCATTTTGCCGGAAGCCTTCTTCTTCTTTTATTGATTTGTGGTGAAACGCAAGTGGAGTGTGTATGTCGCCACCTACCGGTCTAATGCGCATCAGACCTTTGAGTCTCGTTCATCAAAATGAACGAATCTTTTTTCGAGTAATTTCGTTCATTTCGTTCATTTTGATCAAAATATTATTAAAATGCTACATGTTACTTCGCTAACATGTCTACCAGTGCTTCACACTACAAACAATACAAAACTATAATGTTATAAGAAATAGAAAATATTAATTCATTGTTTACCTGGGTCTTAGATTAGTTCATTTCACCTCTTGTCTGACAAGTCAAGTTTGAGTCGTTCCTTCATCACGTGACAGACCGATAAGCTTTGACTGTATAAAAGGAGTTACCCTGGCAACAAATCTGTGTGTATATTTTTGTTTTTATGATTTTAAGTGTACTGCCTTATTGTTATTGTTTTAATGTTTGTATATTTTAATAATAAAAAAAGACTTTATAAAGGCTCTAACCTATTGTTAGTTCTTTTGTCACGTGACGTGACAGCATTGGATAGAGAAATTAATTTACAAGCTTCCTTACAAATGGGTGAATAGTCATTATTTTTATTATCATCATCATTATCATCATTATTCTAATTATTTACTCTTAGTTACTACATTTCTTGTCTCAAATTGTAGCTTTTTACTTCTTACAGTTTATAAATGTGTGTATTTTTGTCCTGATGGTTATTTTCCATTCACTGAATGCTGTAACAAATGTAATAAATAGTTGATTATTATCATTATTAAGTTTCTTTGCAGCTCAGACTGCATTGGTTAAAGCTTATGGGTCTGTCACGTGATGAACGAAAACTTGAAAAACCAGAAGACTCATGAGATGAACGAATCAATTCTCTTTCAGACTCGGACTGCATTGACTGAAACAGGTGAACATTTCCAATTACTCACATAACCTTGGTTCCCTGAGAGGAGGAAACGAGACATTATGTATGGGGAAATCCATTTTCCTTGAAATTATGAAGTCTGATTTGAATAATTATTTTGCTTGCAAATAGCCAATAGCACCAAAAAACTCAGAATCTTCGAATGAACGAGAGCTATGAGGCTGGAAGGCTTTCCACACAGCAGGTTACGTAATGTCTCGTTTCCTCCTCTCAGGGAACCAAGGTTACGTGAGTAACCGGAGATGTTCCCTTATCGAGTCGGTCTGTCGACATTACGTATGGGGAACAATAAAACCCCTGCCATGTAGGAAAAACCATCCGGCCCAGCTCGCATCGAGCCCCAGTAGAGCAAAAGCACCAAATCTTAAAGCGCGCTAGCTATAGGTCGGGTACCGGACCTGGTTGAAACACCTCTTGGCACTTGGCTCCTACACCATAGTAACCCCGCGCACCCAGTTAAGCAACACTGAACCGGTGTGATGTGGGGAAAAAGGCGGGTTATAATGCGGGCATAATAAGGGGGCCACATTAGATAGTTAATGAATCAACCGCAGCTATTACTAAAATAACTTGCGCTGCCTATACAACCTGATCAAAACCATGGCTAGGGCACGCGCTAGGTGGGGCGTGCCCATAGCCTAGTCCAATGACTGCTCAAACTCCCTCCTCCTGCACTGACAGAATGTGTGATGCGAAAGAGGAAATGTCCAAGTTATAGAATCTTGCAAATGTGTTTGCGAGACGACCAGACCCCTACGAAACAAACATCCTGAATAGACATGCCTTTGGCCCAAGCCCATGACGATGCCAAACTCCTTGGGCAAGTGGTTCCCCAGGAAGCATAAGCCAGTCGCACAGCCTCCACTATCCAGTGTGATAGCCTCTGCTTCGACAGTGCGCTGCCCTTCTTGGCACCCACGTAGCAGACGAAAAGCTGCTCTGGAGTTCAAAACTGGCTAGTTCTGTTCACATAAGCATGCATGGCATGCACGGGGCACAAAGTGCACTTCTGAGACACTGAATTACTGTCCTCATCGGGGAAAAATGCTTGAATTGTAACTACCTGAGCTCTGAACAACGTTGAGAGCATTTTAGGTGGTAGCTGCATTTGGGTAAAAGTCTGACCATATAATCATCCGGTCCAAACTGCATACACGTGCTGTTCACTGTCAGGGCATGCAAGTCTCCCACTTGCTTCCTGCAAGCTAGCGCGAGCAGTAGCACCGTCTTAAATGAGAGCGCCTTAAGCTTGCTAGACTTGGCCATTTCGAAAGGTGGGTCGGACAGCGCACTAAGCACTAATGACAGGTCCCAGACTGGCATCTGATGAAGGCAGGGTGGATTAAGCCGCATAGCTCCCCAGAGAAAGCTCGTTATCAGGGGGTTCTTCCCCACTTAATGGCCATCTAACAAGTCACAAAAAACGGCGATTGTGGCCAAATAGACTTTCACTTTAGATGGAAACTACCAGCTCCGGGTTGGGGTGCCGAATGTTCCCCTCGCCTGGGATAAGAGGTCCCTTCTCGGCGGGATCTGCCAAGGGGGAAGCTGCGACATGTTCACTAGTTCGGGGACCATGGCTGGTTGGGTCATTTGGGCCCTACCAGAATCAACGCACATCTCTCCTCCCTGATCTTTTGCAGCACCAGCGGCATTAACTTGACCGTGGTAAAACCATACTTCCGTCCCTTGGGCCAGTGGCTCGACAGCGTGTCTCCCCCCAGAGGGGTTGCTGTCAGCGAGAAGTACAGAGAGCATTGGGCATTCTCCTGCAAAGCAAAGAAGTCGATCTCCGCTTTGCCAAACAGATTCCAGATCATATTTATTGTTTGCGGATGGAGCCTCCATTCTCCGTGTACAATGTGATACCCTATCTGTCCATAACAGCAGCTGCCAAGTTGTCCAATCTGATGAGAACATGATGGTCTTTCACGAATGGAAGGAAGCTCTGCAGTGCTAGATGAACCACTTCCATCTCCAAGCAGTTCATATGCCAGTGCGTCTGGTCCCCTGTCCACGTACTGAATGCTGGTCTGCCATCGAATAGGGCTCCCCAGACTGATAGTGATGCATCCGTAGTGACCACTACACGTCTGACCACTCTGCCCATAGCAGCACCCTACTCAAACATGGTCATGCCAAGGCGCCATAATCTCGAGACATGAACACGTTATGATAAGGCATTCCGTTCCTGCTCTCGACGCCCGCGGCTGCACTTGACTCTGTGACCAGTATTGAAGCGGTCTCATGTGCAACAAGCCCAGTCTGCAGACGGAGGCTGCAGCCGCCATCAGTCCGAAAAACCTCTGAAACGTTCTTAAGGGGATTGCTCTGCCTTGAATGAAGAGGGCTAGTGTATTGTGAATTGACTGGAATCTTGGCTCTGACAGCTTCGCGATCATAGTGCACGAGTCCAGTATCATACCCAGGAATGTGATAGACTGGTGCAGCTGAAGTGTGCTTTTCTGAATGATCGCAGACAGCCCCAAATCTGCCAGTCTGTGTTTGTGTTCCTCGAGAGTGATTCTCGACCGAGCGATGACTAACCAGTCATCGAGTTCAGTATGTGCATTCCCCTGATCTTCAGGGGAGCGAACGCTGTATTCATGTACATTGTAAATTTGCGGGGGGGCCAGCCCAAACGGCTGGACTTTGAACTGGTACGCCCACCCTCAAATCAAAACGCAGGAAGAACCTGTGATGTGGGGCTATCTGGATGTGGAAGTACGCATCCTTCAGATCCACTGCAATGAAGTAATCATCGGGCTGAATGTGCGCGAGAATCTGTTTCACAGTTATTATCTTGAACATGCGTTTTGCGAGCGCTTTGTTCAGTAATCTCAGGTCTGAGATGGGGCGCATACCTCCGTCCTTTTTCGGAAGTAAAAAATAATCGCTGTAGAACCCGGAATTTCTCAGCTCCTCCGGCACTATCTCTACTGCTTGCTTGGCCAGGAGAGAGGAGATTTCCGCCCTTAGCAGCAGGGCATTCTGTTCTAATACCTCTGTCATTATCACACCGCCGAAGCGGAGAGGCCGCGTTTTACCATGTTGATCACCCAATAAGATGCCGCCAGGAGCATGGACTATGCGCTCAGATGGCTCTATACAGGGAGCATTACCGCATGCTGCAGCAGGGGCTGTGCGCCAGCCACCGGGGAAGCATTGACCATTACATGAATGGCAGGTGATTCATCCGCGCCTTGCACGAAGGATCTTGATGGGAAGCTCCTCACAGGCATGACATCCCGATCCTCCGAATGCCGCCTCTGCGTGAGCTCGACCCAGGCACAGTACACATGCGGCAAAATTGCATCTAAAAATAACTTTACACGATATTCTGCTCTGAATGCGTGAATCCACAGCGAAGCCAGACTCAAGTGAAGAAAAAAGATTCAGAGGTTTTTTGGCGCCTGCCGTCACATATATTGAGGGCTGTCAGCCAATCAAGTGAGGGCGGGGGTGCCATTGGCTATTTGCAAGTAAAAGAGTTATTCAAATCAGACTTCATAATTTTGAGGAAAATGGATTTCCCCATACGTAATGTCGAGAGACCTACTCGATAAGGGAACTAAACTAATTTCAGTACTTTTTAGGTGTAAAATACGGAAGTTCTAAGCGGCCATGCATTATAATATTTTTTCTTCTTGTTTTCTCGTGATAACGACTTAATTTTCTCGTTATCTCGACATAACGAAGTTCGTTTTCTCATTATAACGACTTCATTTTCTCGTTTTCTCGACATAACAAAGTTCGTTTTCTCGACATAAGTTCGTTTTCTCGTTATAATGACTTAATTTTCTCTAAGAAGTTACAAAACTGCACCAGCAGGTGGCACTATAGACCTGAATATAACACTATCCACTTTACTGTACGCGGACCTTCCTCGTGATCGCTATAATTTGTGCAGTCTTCATTACTGACATTTAATTAATTCATAAATGTTAAATGCTTGAATCAATATGAATATTTTGTGTATTAAGTTCCTGCTAGATGCATGAGTTTCACCAACGCGTTCTGTGTCATAAAATAACTGCTTATCAAAACCAAGGTTGACATCACTGTATTCTGTTTATCTACAGTAGGACGGGATTTAACGATGTAGGCTGATGTGCTTCTTTTCCTTATTACTAATCTTTATTGTTAACCATATTGATGAGAAAATGTGATGTATATGTAAAATCCATAGGCTAATTTAATTCAGTTTTGTTCTATAATGTTGTAATCGTTTTTTTCTACACACACACACACACACACGCACACACTACACGTACACATGGACGCTCTTTTCAGACAGAAGCTTGTAACACACATGATATCTGCTACATCATATAATGACTAGCCTACTACAAATTACAAATTATATATAATTTTATTTCAAATAAAGGGAAAATGAAAAGTGAGTTTTATTCAAGCAGCTCTAATGGCGCGGTGTTGCCATTTAAACATGTTAATTACAAAAACAAAACGTTCGTTGTACTGTCTCTGGAGAAATCAACAGTGATTGATCAGCCTTTATTTATATACAGTATTGTAGACGTCATTACCTAGGCGAAGCTAAATTTGTTGAAATATAGGCTTCAGTAAGAGCGCCTGCATGCTTGTCCATCAGATGCCTGTCAAAGTTGAGTTCGTTACTATAGCAACAGTAAAACTGTCATGTCATTATAATGAGAAAACAAACTTTCGTTATGTCCAGATAACGAGAAAAATAAGTAGTTATAACGAGAAAACGAACTTCGTTATGTCGAGATAACGAGAAAAATAAGTCGTTATAACGAGAAAACGACTTTCGTTATGTCGAGATAATGAGAAAATTAAGTCGTTATAACGAGAAAACAAAAAGGAAAAAAAATTAAAAAGCATGGCCGCTTAGAACTTCCGTAGTAAAACATGATATGACAGAGAATGCCCAAAGGACAAGGAAAACAGTTAAATTCACATTTCGACAAACAAGCCTAAACTTAAAAAATTCACTAGCATCCTGTTACCCATTAATCCCAGTCTGTTCCCAACTATTGCCCTAAGCACACACATTCCTGACCTTGCCCCTTTAAAATGCAGTAAATTCTACTCTTTCTTCATCACCTCATGACTTCTTCAGTTTTCTATACTCCACATAAAGAATTAACCCTTTAAGTCTCAGGATTTAGCTGGGTTTTTATCTTATATATTAATAAAGTTAAAAAGTCATATGTAAATATTTATAATATTTTTTATATTTAACGTGTGTAAATATATAACATAGACATTCACTTTAAATATATGCTTTACATATACCATTAAAAATATATGATATAAAATTAAATATATGAAACCCTTCTACCTGCACAAACCTGCATTGCTCAAAAGCAAACAAGATGAGATGGTGATTTTCATTGTATATTTATGCTCCCTAAATACCCATTTCCTTTTTTTTATAGAGCACTCTTCAGTCCACTAAGCCATGTTATATGCCAGTGAAGGATCTGAGGGATCTGTATCTCCATAATTTCCATTATGATAATAGTGTTAGAAAATACGGCAAATCTTCATAAGATTTGTGCATATCATGTGTGTGCATATCATGAATAATTTGGACAGCTGCTTCTAAAATAGTTTTGATCTCAGTGGATCTACGCAGAAGCACTGCTGCTATATTTATCATAATGATAATAGAAGGCCAAGACATTTTCTGTATTCAACACTAACAATTTCCCTGTTACAGAAGATGGATGGCTTTAGAGCCTCTGCCTCCATCCCACACAAGCCTTGTCAAAATATTTCTCCTGTCATTTCTGTTCCAACATGCCTCCACACATCAAACTTTCTGCTCGCTGTATATTTTTGTTCATCCTATGCTTTCACTTGTACTTGACATCCTCCATACACACTGCACTGTGGAAAGCAGCTCAATTACAACAGTGGAGCCCATCAGTCACTTGACATTTGTAATGCTCTAACCATCATATTTTTCACATCTCATTTTCCGTGTGCACACTCCTGCTTCATGTCCTGTACGCTGACACCTAAACCAGCTTAGCACTGGAGAAATAAAAGTTATGCCTAGTGGGGAAGTCATCCCTCAGACTGGATTAAAACACTCAGACTATCTTGTAATTACCTTTGAAGCTGAACAGACTCATTGCTTCCCACTTTACTTCATTTAAGGTTCCCACCAGCATATTAAACTGTAAAATATTTCTTGTTTATTCAAGTTCTTTTTTTTCAGCCAATATTTAGTTAGCATCCAGTATTAGACAACATGTAATATAATGTTATCATCAATAATGGATATATACTAGCCCAGTGGTTCCCAACCTTTTTCAACTCGCGGCCCACACAACCAAACACAGTTTATTCTTAAACCATTCAGCGAGCTCGAATAGTGGAAGCATAGTTACAGTTTAATATTTATTTTTTGTTATATTTTATTTTTTGAAATAAAAATATTGTTAATTTATATGTAAAAAAATAAATACATAATTTCATATATATATATATATATATATATATATATATATATATATATATATGAAATTATATTTTTATGTTATGACTTAGAGATTTTTACATATATTAACAATATTATTATTTCTTTTAATAGTAATTGGCGGCCCCCCTGCAATACCAGGTTGTATTTTTCATAGGCCAATAGCTCTGAAGAATTAAAATTCTTATTTGTTGATATTTAATAAGTATATGTGACTTGTTCATAGCTGTTCATAATCTCTTTACTCCCACTTTTCCACAGCTTTCCACAAGTCTTCTTCAAATATGAGGTGTGAAAAGCAGTGCTAAAGCAGAAGGGTTTCATGACAGTTTAATATTGATGCTTCTGTCATTTATTCTTGAATACTTCTGTAATCTACTTGTACTATATATTGGACCTGTCCTTCACTACTGAACAAATATATTGATCCGTAAGATAAAAAAACAGGTAATACAAAGTTACATACAGAAATAAAAATTAAAAGCAGACAAGCCAATCAAACATTCTAAATAACATTATAAACAAGATCATCTTGGTATTAGTGTTTTATATTGTTTTTAAGCACTTCCTCTTCACCGACTGAATTTCCCTCCGTCCATACTTTTCTGGTCCGTATTTATTTTTGAACACTCTATTGTGAGGTTCTTCAAGCAGCAACAGCATCAAACAACACTGTAGGGCTGCTACAGTTATAAAATTAAAATTGAATTTTATAGAAAGAATAATAACATGTATTTAAAGTGCTGGATTGCCACCCGTTTCTACCTGATACACATCCTCTCAGAAACTGTTTTCATCACGATCATAATATAAAGCCATTATGTGCACAGGAATTATGAAATAGAAGCTTGAAGCTTTCAATGTGCAGCATCAGACCTGGAATTATTAGGTTATGATGACTGATCCTGGACCAGTACACAAAGTGATTTTGCACCCGAAGAGCCTCAGGCAGCTGAGGGGAAGTGCTCAGCAGTGTGCTTCATCACACAATAATACAACGTTAATGATGAAGAATGGTGTCTTTGGCCTTGAAAGACTTCAGAGCAGGATGTTTAAGGAACGGTGGTCCTAATTATGCTTTTATGCCCAACTCTAAAGTGATTGATGGTTTCAAAAGAGATGCATTATTGGTCCACTTCACAGACAATTTGTATTGATTGCAAAATTCTGATAGAGTATGACTTTTCCTCCTCCTCTTACTTTCTCTGCCCCCCGCTAGAATCAGGGCTGCAAAATGTGACCTCTGGGTGCTTTTTAAAATGATCGTCCCAAAAGTGTTTTGATGAGGATGTGACAGAGGATGCCTCAGCTGCATGGCTTTGTGTGCTGTTCTGCAATCATGTGTAAAGACTGAGCAGCATACCCAGCATGGCTTAGCCAGCTCCTCGTATACTCAACAGCTCAACAGCTCCTTGCCTGCAGAAAGGTCACAGTGCTGTGCTGTTACTGCGGGGCATTTATGTGTGTGTGTGTGTGTGTGTGTGTGTATCTGTCTGTCTTCACTGCAAAAGACGAAGAGAGACCTACTGAAATATTTGACATGACAGCAGTTATTCAACAACCACAGCTCCTAAACAATAATGGCACATGCAGCACAAACAACCCTGGTAAGAGGTTGTCATTTTATTCTGATATGGGATTCCTTCTTACTCTGAGCTTTTTAAATTAGAACCTACACATGACATGAATATAGATCGGCACAAGAACTGAAATAGTTTCTTTTGACCTTCAGCTATTTATTTATGAAACAAAAATGAATTATTTTAATGTGACATTATGTCTTCATAACATATTTGGCCCTGCAGATGTTTTTTTCTAGATAAAAACCACACAGTGGAATGAATATTTAGGTGATCATATGACCACAGTGAAAATGAAGACTATTGAGCTTATTTTGAATTTAGGGCTAAATTTCCATGAAGTGGAAGACGTATAAAATTCCACAGACACAGAAAATCATTTCACAAAGCTCATGTAAACAAGAATTATGAGAGAATAGAAAAAATAGATGAACTAACAAACATTGTGAATGTTATTCATTCCCCCCACAACAATTTCCCCCAAAACAAGAGCAACTCTCTAACCATTAGGCCATGACTACCCCCTAACAGTGTGCATAATTGCACTAGGCTTTAATGGCTGGGAAAGAAGAAGTTATTACACAAAAAGATGAAAAAAGATGTGAAAGCACATCTGTAGGTCTACAGAGTGGACTGAGTTCTAGAGTGGTAAAAGTTTTTGTGGTTGCATGAGACCACAAAATTACAGATGATTGGTGTGTTGTGAATGTAACGCTGCCCACATCTAAAAAAATGTGAAGTATGATGGGGTAGCATTGTGATGTCTGCATTTCTTCAGCAACGACTGGACATCTTGTTAAAACAGACAGATTTAATTTTTTATTAAATTAATAATAGTACATTATTAGCATCAAATATCTTTAGAAGTTCTGCAAAAAGTGTCTCTAAGACATTCATTTTTCATTACTGAATACCTATACCTAATTAGTGCTTTAAAATACAGAATACATTTCAACATGAGATTAGGAAATATCTATATAAATTCTGATCATAAATGCTCTAAATGATTTACATATCGAAACAATGTGCCATTCCTCTTGGTCTGAATGGTAAAATAAAGATAGACAAACCCCACGTAAGAGAGGTCTTGTTTAAGTGAATGGTGAAATAGTTTTTTTTTTTTTTTTTTTTGCCACATGTGATTGTATATTTGTGTCTAATTCAGGAACGTAACTATTCATGATTTTTTCTTATGCAAACGAATCTCTGCTTCAGTCAAAATCCTAATTTTCCTTGCTTCCTGAGTGTGTTTTGTGAGTTTTCACTAAGCTGATATGCTGACAGACTGGGAGCCACCTGATATCCTTTCTTCTCCCCAGTGGAAGTGTTTTTTTCTGCTCTGTGCTACTCCTTGTGGACTAGCCTTTGATGGGAGATGGAAAAACACATCTGTTCTCTCTGATTTTACCTGAGCGGATGAAAACATACACACAGTCTCAGCGGCTCTGATTAGGGATCTCTGGTCCTCAAAGACTCCAGAATCATATATACGCTATAGTATTTCCTTATGTACTGGCTGAAATGATAACAAAGCTTCTTAGTTGTTGCTGTTTTTTATTATTAGGCTGCAGGGGCGATTCTAGGATTTTTTCAACTGGGGGGCACAAGAGGGGCCACGATTAATACAGAGGGGCCAATCTTGTGTTGTTTGAACTGTATATCCAAATCATTTCAAGAGTTCAGTAACCTTTAAAATCAGTAATAAACAGTGATACCCTATTATATTTTAATAGCAGTTATTCACTGCTCTAAATAAAAAAAAAATCAAATACAATTTGTATTAACTTTTCACTTTACAAAAGTGAAAGAAAAACTGTAATAAATAAAATAATCCAATGTATGAATAGTGTACAACTCACAAATAATAATAATATAATTTATTTATAATAGCCTTATATAATATATATATATAATAGCCTTATTTATATAAATGCAGAATAACATTAATAATTCATAGAAATAAATACACAATTAATTAATTAATATAACTAATATAAATTTAATATAATTTCATAATGTTTTTGTTTATTATCCACATCCCATTCAATTTGCATAGCAGCAGTTGCAGTAAATTTGCATTGATGAATAAACAAAATCTACTTATGTCAAGGCTAATTAATCTTGAGCATATTGATTTAAAAATATCATATATCCATACTTTGTTAGAAAGCTACTTGTTCAAAAAGGTAGCTTTAATTTAACATGTAAAATATGTGGATCCTATAAAACAGTTTAGAATAGCTTAATTAGTCCAGTGTTGTTTTAGTATTAGTTATTTATTTTGCTATTTAATCATGCATTAAATAATTATGTATGATTTTTTTGAGAATGTTTCTGGGTGTCATCAAATGACGTTTTGTCAATAACTTCTGTGAAGGGAGGGAGAGAGAGCTTTGCAGGGGCAGACAGCAATCGCGGAGCACCATGGTGATTTAGAACGCCAACTGAATTTATTAGGAATCTACAGACGCAAATAGACTAAAGGTGTAGAAAAATAAAGACCTATATGTGTATTTTGGACTTTTTTTTTTTTCACCACAAGTCTGAAAGAAGACATGTTACTGAAGACAAACAGGCCAAAATCTCAAAATTGACCAGTAAAAAAACCGATGTTTTTGCATGTGTCCAGAGGTGGGTAGAGTACCCAAAAACTTTACTCAAGTAAAAGTAAAAGTAATTCTAGAAATATTTACTCAAGTAAAAGTAAAAGTACTAGTCTTGAATAGTTACTTGAGTAAGAGTAAAAGAGTATCGGATAAAAAAATCTACTCAAGTAGTTAGTTACTAGTTACTTTAGGTCATATATACGGAGCCTATTTTTATTTAGATATATAGATAAATGTATGTAATGTATGTGTGCGTGTGTAAATGTATATATTTCATCAGCCTTTACTCCAATTTATTATAAAACCCTGTCTGTTTACTTAAGTAACAGATATAGGTTTCATGCCATAACATATTTTTAATACGACTGACTTTAACTTTCAATGTTAAATTCACATTTAATATAATGTGATATAAATATTGCTACTAATCTTTCATTGTTCAGAAAGAGAGCAAATAACATTTACATTATTAAAGATAATTTTCACTGACAGTCTAGATTGCAATCACTCTCAGAAACTCCCATTAAAATCACTGAAACTGTTAACACTGTGAAATCAATATCTTAATTATAGATTCGTACACACATCTGCACTTTGTTGTTTCTGACGAGAGGATTCGCCAGAAAGAGGTATTCAGTCAGTGAGCGAGTGAAGGAAGCACCGGCATTTCAGCGATGACTCATCGGAACACCTCTGATTGGCCATTGCATTCAAAAGAACCGTGTGTGATTGGTTATAATGCGCAACGCTGTAAAAACGCGTCTGTCTCTGGCTCAGCGCCAGCAAGCGATCACAGATCTGAATTTAGCAGCTGATGATATGACTTGCTGAACGTACTCGCACCGGTGTGATTGTATTAAAATTAATAAAATCTTAATCGGCTATTTTTTGTCTTTTGGAAGCTGCATTCAACTTGACTCCCCTCTGTTATAAGCCACACACGTACAACAAACTACTGTCATAGTGGTATCGTGTACTGTAATCGAATGTAGCCCAAGTTATTACCTGTTAAACAGTAGACAGCACACACGTTCATCTAATAAGGATCTCCATCGCAAGCAAATAATAGCCTTTGCAGATTTGCTTTCAATTCAGTGCAGTTCCATAGCCCCGTTTTCAACGCTGCTGATGATAAACGTTACAACTCTGAGTGAACCGCTTCAGACGCTCAGCGCGTTGCTTCAGGGAACTAAACGACTCCTTCAAACTGATTCATGAACCAATTCACTTGTTTGCCAATTGGTTTGATCAAGCCTTTGAACAGAATTGACTCAAAAGAATGAATCATTCGCGAATGGGCATCGCTCATTGCCCAGAGAAAAATAGACGGCGCGTTTGGAATAAACTGAAGCATTTATAACATTTATTGCATTAAGATAAAGTAACGAGAGGTGCGTCGCTCACAGTAACGAAGTAAAAGTACAGATTTTTCCCAAAAAATTTACTCAAGTAAGAGTATAAAGTACCCATTTTTAAATATACTCCGAAAAGTATTAGTTACCCCGAAAAATTACTCAAGTAAATGTAACGAAGTAAATGTTACTACCCACCTCTGCATGTGTCTCACCCATATAGACTTTAAAAAAAAAAAAGTCTTAAGTGTGGAGCGTTAGATAAACATTACACGATTTGTTTCGTCACCTCACTTGAGTGAAAAAAGTCGCTAATCGACTGCATGATTCAATAATGACTTTATTAGAATTGCTATTATAGTTTTTTTAAAACCATTGCTTTAAATTGCGTTGTTGCCTTTATCGGCTCGTTCGGCCGAAATCGTAACGCAGTAAACCCCTTTTAAATTCAGCATCAGAGGAGCATAGTAAATATAATGATTAGCATCTTGGTCTGCTCTAGCCCAGATAGCAATGAGTCGGCGGACCGCCGGCGGCGCTCCGGCGGCAGTAGAAGCGTCAGAATAGCGTAATCGCAAACACGTTTGACGGTGCACCGCCGGCGGCAGCCGCTTTTTAGAAGCGGCAGCCGCCTTCCTACCGCCTTCGTTCCGCGGCCGGCCCGCGGGCCAACCGCCGTCCCGCCGCCGTTATATCAAAGGCGACCCTTCCGCGGCCCGTCGGAGGCAAACGCTATTTTCGAGCGATCGGTCGCCGCTTGCTTATTTATTTATTTATATATATATTATATATATATATATATATATTATGCAGTTTATCAAGAATAATGATTGATCAAACCAGACAAATTTCCATTTGACGTTTTAATTCCACATTTCAAAGTACAGTAACTGTCATTGAAACATGATGTCAGATCCCTGAAATATAAATAACAGAAAAAAAGAGAAAAAAAAATAAATAAATACACACACACACACATGCAGGTTTCCAATTAAATTGTAAAAAAAAAAAAACAGCCTTAGCTTACAAGCAAATTATAACACTTACAATAATTGTTAATAATATAAAGAGGTCAGCTCTGGCATGAAAAGAATTACCAGTAAACATAAGTAATGAGTATATCTGGTACCAAAGAATGTGCAGGACACCAAAAAAAATTCAGGTATAACATCACATTTACAAGCCATTTCTAACAATAAGATAAGTGGTAATAATTTAGAATAAAGCTCTGGAGTAGAATAGACCATTATAATGGCATTGCTGACCTGGGGTACAAGATGTCTTTTGTATCTGTGATAAACATCTTCAAATATATATAAAAAATACTGAGGTAAAAAAAGTAGTAGAACAGATATAACTGCAATGCTGACCTGTGGCACAAGGATTTACAAGCTATATTTAACAATATAATAAGTTAAGCACTATGATAATATCCACAGTGAACAGTGTGGATTGGGGGGTGCAGTCTGACACTTCTGGCTTCTTTAGGGGTCTTGATGTTACTGACTGCAGGATAAAGAAAGGGTTCCAGTTGTCAGTGATGCTGGGATGTCAGTAGTCAGCCTAGGTTTAAGGGGTCGGCTGTGGGTCCCTCTCAGCTGTGCGGCGCCTTTTTCCGCCTTCACGCCAAACTCTCCAAGACGTCGCAGCATTAAGGTCTGATCTGCACCTACAGGGGTTAAATAAAATAATAGTCAGTCCTGGTCCCTCAACTACTAAACTATGACATTTATATCTAGGTCTACTACATGTATAGGTGGCCCCAGTGGGAATTAAACCAACAACCACAGGTGTTGTTTGCAAGTTGTACCTGATTGCCCAGTGCGAGCAAACGTCTTCAACATTGTCCCAACTTGCTTCACCTGCTCTTGAAGTGAGCCGCTGTCATCCGAAGCTACAAAATGAAAGGCATATGGTAATTTTGTACATACATCACATACTCTTTCCTAAGTTTGACTTTTTTGTGCATGTTCTTACCTGCTCGTGCAGTGCTTTCCCTCAGAGCTTGGTTCTCCTCCCTCAGAGCTTGGTTCTCCTCCCTCAGAGCTTGGTTCTCCTCCCTAAGGGCTTGGTTCTCCTCCATCACGGCTTGTTTTTCATTCTGGAGTCTCTGGAAATCTACATTAAAAAACAAAACAACAACAAAAAAAAAAAACACCTAAAGGCACTATTTTCAATACTTTTAAAACACTGGACACTAAGACATAGGCCTAAAATATACCTTCATAGCTGAAAACTTCATGCTGTACACGAGATGCCAGGGGAGTCCAAGGGCCAATTACAGAGCAATGACTTTCTCCTATTGATAATCATTGACGTAAAAATATGTTTGAAGTTATTGCATACATTTAATGAATTGGACTTAAAATGGAACACTTAGTTTAGCGCAACATATTACATACCTCCAGCGTTTTCACCCATATGCTGCCAGGGTAAATTTGCTGCTGGGGGTGTAAAGCTTAGTACTTGACGAGCTGGAAGAGCAAACATAACAGCTTTAACTTCAGTGCAGAGTATTGCATATTCAGTAATGAAACTATAATTGAACTGTGCAATGCTAATGGAATGTACAACACACCTCGACACCTTTCATCCAGAAACTGCTGCGGCGAGTAACCAGTCAAGTGTCCTAATGAAAAACAGATTATGATTAAAGGATTCCTTATCTTAAATAGAAGCAATAGTTTCCAAGACAAAAAAACGTCACAAATAACATCACTTACTTGTACTCAAACTCTTGGCTCTGTGAAGTGGAGTCTGAATTTCTGGGGAGAAACCTGGTTCTGAGAAAGAGGAAACAGAAATTTGAAAATCTAACAAAGGGTATAGTTTAGTGGCAGGATCACAAATCAAGCGTCACAGCAATTTTACATACCACCTCTGAAGTCTACAGATGGCACAACATTTTCCTGGTTTTCTGGAATCGATGCAACTTCTGGAGCATCGGGCAGCACTGAAACCTTGTTACCAGGAACAATGTTTTCAAAGCTCAAAAGAGGTTGTCCAAACGACAGCACTGCTGGTGCATCTGGAAGACTAGACTCCTCTTCATCAGAAGAGGCCTGGGGTCTGTACTTGGAATTTGAGATTCTCTTTCTCTTTCTCTTCTTGTCATCGTCCGTCGTTTCAACGCTAGAACCTGTTTGGAAGCGCATCAAATATCTCATCGCCTCTTGCCAACATTCTAGAGCAGGGAATAATGAATGAAAGTCAGTTATCCACCATAAACAGACAAAGAAAATACACAGATGAAATGCAGGAAAATCAAATGCATAAGTCAGAACCAAGCAACATTGCTTAACCTCAGTGTGTAAGTTACTGTAACAAAGGCACAACAGCATGTGTTAGCTAACAATTGCTAGCTGGACTAGCAGCTACTTGTTCAGACAAACAAAATCATTTAAACAACCTATATACAACGTTAGTTTTGTAAGAAAACACTAGATGTAAAGCTTTTGCTACGTACTGAAGCTATACACATTTCAACATGCTTGAACAGTGTAAAAAAGGCGAAACAGCATGTGTTAGCTAACACTCTGAACTAGACTAGCAGCGTGCGTGTCGGAACAAACAAATGAAAACAACCTAACGTTACTGGTATCATCATTCGGTTTAGTTAGAAAACAACACAAGTTATACTGATCAGTCTTGTCGTAGATTTTGCTACCTACTGCTGGAACCACATTACCACATGGGCGACGGCATAATTGTCCATACAAGTAACTGTAGTTAATTCGACTGACCAAAACTAACTTAAAACACATACGTACTCACACTCGTATAAACATACGTATCTTAGAAGAAAGAAAAACTCAACGCCTGGAAGAAACAAAGTAGCTATTACAGAAAGTTAATTGTAACATGGCGGCAACTTTGTAAACAAGGCTAACTTACTTTAGCCTTACTTTAGCTTGACTAGTAAGGCATGAACAAAGATGACTACAGATTTTACAAAGATAAACTAAAAACAATGTAAACATAATATTGCGTTAAGGAAACATGTACTTACTTAAACGATGGTAGTCCACAGAAACTCGCGATTGAACGGCGAACTGACGCGAATGTGTGCTCTAGTTATGTTGTTTGGGGAGGGGCCAGGAGCTCAGTGGCTCCAGTGCGTCATCGAGCCACCGTTTTAGCTCCGCCCAAAAATAAATCCTGAACACAGCAATGGTGAAAACCTATACTTTCTAACATTTATAATGTGTTTACATTTTTTTAAGTGTTTTACTGTCTTAAACATTTGTACAGGTCGCAATTGCAAATTAATCCCTTATACATGTAAAAAAAAAAAAAAAATCGAGGTTGGAAAAAAATGAAAGACATAAAATGACATTTCCTGGAATGGCAGAAAGACGAAATATTTCTAAATATTTCATAAATCTGCCAGTGCAGCTGTGAAACCAGAGGAGCTTTTAGATTTTAGTTTATCCTTCTGATCAGGTCAAAACAGAGATTTTCCTGTTTATGATAGGCTATTACCATGGTTGCAAATTAATAAAAAATTATAAAGTATAGACCTACCCAAGATTTTGGCCATGTTGCAGATGTCTTTCACTGTTCACTGATGTAGCCAGGCATTAGTGAAAAGTCTAACTTCATCAATTTATTCAGCTAAATTGTTCATACCATGAATTAAATATCTATTTTAAAACCTAATCAGAATCAGAAAGATATTTATTGCCAAGTAAGTTTTACAAAAGGAATTATTTTTGGTTTATGCATGTCTCAATTGTGCATAAATCAAAGAAATGTAAACAATTTTCACCTAAGTGCATAAAATAATTTTACATATAGCCTATTAGGCTACTCTATCGCTTCAGAGTTTCAAAGTAATTTAAATGTAATTTCCTAAACCGTACCTTATCATGGAATCAAGAGTCAAGAATAAACCCTAATGGCTTAAAAAAAAAAAAAAATAATAATAATAATAATAATAATATGGGATTTAATTCACATATAGGCTATTATGATTTTATAATCGCTTCAGATGTGAAAAGTAGTTAAAATGCTGTCAGTTCCACTTCCATTCTAACTCCCAACATGCTAAACATAGCCTTGGCTGCTGGTCGATTTTAGTAGAAATCCTTGTATTTCAAAGCGGCTTGCCGCCAGCCGGCCGCGGTCCATTAGACGGAGGCAACCGCCAAAGAAAATGAAGCAGTCGGCCCGCCGGCTTTTCGCCGGCGGCATCTCGCAAGAAATGGGAGTGACGTATTCGGCGGCAAACGTTTCATCCCCGCCAGCGGGACGCACCTATAGCCGACAGCTTAGGGCCGGCGGCAAAAAGAAGCCGTGCGGATATTTTTTGCTAGCTGGGAGGAGATAACATCGTCATCGAACCTGGTCTGTCTAACACCGAAAGACGTTAACGTTAGTACCAAACACTTCTTGCACTGCAACAACTCGCTAATCGAAAAACATCAGCTATTTAAAATAGGTGCTTTTTTTTTTGGAAAACAGCAGCTCACTATTCTTAGTCCTCGTTGAGAAGCATCGCGACTCAATCATGAGTTATTTACTAAACTGAAAGATTATAATTTGAATTTGTGAGTGACAGACAAGTAGAAATGTGGGGGCACACTGGGGGGCCAATCAGTTTTCAGGAGGGGCCAGTGCCCCCATGGCCCCTCCCCTGGCTACGCCACTGTTAGGCTGTCAATATATTAAAAGTATTAATTTAGACCAGAGTAGCAGTTTATCAATTGCCTGGGCAGCAGATGGCAGTAGTGTGTAATTCATCACTCCAGGACAGGTCTTCACTCGACTTTATCAACATGTCAGCGCACTGTGAACATGTGTAAACAAACATGGAGAGGAGAATAACCTCGTACAAGGGTTAACCCGAAGCGAAACGTGTTTAAATTAACAGTCTATGTAGGCTATAGAAAACGGGTTTTTAGCAATGACCTCGCGGTTTTTTGCGAGACGATTCAAACTGACAGCAGCTTCAGAGCAAGCGCCTCTGGATCTGCGTGGATCAGATCAGGGGATTTATAGATTATACTCGGTCTCTTTACAGTCCTTGTATCTCGTGTCGGCATGCTAGATGACCAACTGACTGTATTTGTCTTCGCCACCAAAAATAATAAAACCAAACTCATACAACATCATAAAATCTTATTTTACCTGTCGTTTGACCTTTATTTGTTCACGGGTTGCTCAGTTTTTGGTCCACAGACAGTAAGGAGATGTCTCTTTCACTGTACTCCTGCCAGTTTGGTGTCTTCGGGTGCTTTTTTGGACAGATTGCAGAAGGGGGCAGCGGTTTTGTCCGATGAGGGTCTCTGTTCCATCAGACAGCTGTAAGAATATCACCAGCCCTTCAGCACTGCTGTTTCAGAGATAACATGTCGAAAACCGCTATTTGTATCTTATTTACGTGGATATTTATGATGTTATAGCCTATATATTTAACCAGTTTTGTCCGTATGTTTATGAGTTTTAATGTTTACTGTCAGGTCATCAGTTTTCTTTATTGCTAAAGGAGCCTGATCTACCTGAAAATGCCAAATCTAAACTATTATGGTAATAGTGGGTGCCTAATGCAGGGAAATCCACACTGACCAACAACTGCTGGGTCGAAAGGTGATATTATATGAACATATGGAATAAAAGTTAAGGTGAAACATTTTTTATTTTTATCACACAGAAATTTTATAAACTACAGTCTGTGTAAATAGTTATAATTTTGTTTCAAACCCGTATTACTCTTTCTTCCATGGGACTTTCATTTTGACATGTCATGTTTGATTGTACACAAATAAAATTTGACAGATCTGCATAGAGATACAGAATTAGGATGAGTAACTAATGACAGAATTTGAATTGTTTTGTGAACTATCCCTAAAAGAACTTGTGTCTGCAACAATAAATGTTAATTTACAGTTGTGTGCTGTTTCGGAGAAAGTGCACACAAGAAGATCACGTGCAGTTGGTGTCCTGACACAGGATGACACACAAGTCATTAGTACCTCTTCTACACCATTTGAAATATCCAAATAAAAGTCTAGTCTGTTCAGGGAATATATAAAATATAATATATATATATATTTTATTATCAGATACTGTTGGATACCCTTGATCTCACCACACCAATGAAAGCTAAAAGGTGATTAGGTAATACAGCAGTTTCTTACATTCAGCTGTAAGTAAACCATTTGTACATTGATGTCCTTGAAAAGTGTAAATACTGTGGCTCTGTGGCAACATTGCTCTGATTGTCTGAACATCTCAACCAACCTGAAACAGCAACATTGGTTTAACTAATGCCACGAGAGTGGTAAAAATACAAACAAATTAAAATTTGTTTTGTTATATTTGTTTAACAGACATCACCTGGAAGAATCACTGCTGGTGGATCCTTTTGAGTCAATAAAGGAATAAAAAAAAAAAATAAAAAAAAATAAAAATATATATATATATATATATATATATATATATATGTTTTTTTGTGCTTTTCTTCTTTATTTCTTACCTGTTAAAATAAAAAGAGGACCCGCAGGCACCATCCATTTGTTTGTGAGATAATTGTGCCATGCTATTAAGGCAGAGTTCTTAACCGGGGGGCAGTGGCCTCAGTCCCTTTTCAGAGAGGCCCCATTAAGTTTTCAAGTATGTATATACAATATATATGTCAGATGTATATATCAGCTTAAATAGGAAAGCTTTTGAATATAGTTTTGAACAAAGGGGATGCTTGGAGTCAAAAAGACTGAGACTGAGACCAATGTATTATGACTCATGTGCTGAATCTTCCATTTTCTCTATTTCTACTATATATTTGCAGTGGTGGTGGTAGTCTATGTGTCCGATAAATGGATAAGCCGGACTATGAAGTGCTGAAGGGTTTGGCCCTGAATCCAGATGTCCCTGCTATCCATGTCCTCAGTGAGGTATTAGCTGTGTCATTGTGTATTGATCTGTTCCAGGCCGAGCATAGGATTAGTTCGTGGCCATCTAGTTTTCTCTGCATATCCCATCTCTCATCGGACATAGAGAGGGGGCTGTTTTGCTGCTATTGTTATCACAGAAAGGAATGTCACTATGAAACTCAGTGAATTATTTACAGCTGGTACACTTAGAGGAGCTATAAAAGAGATTAACACACAGGTAGACCTGCTGAAGAACAAAACGCTTCTGCTTGGCATCACAGCACAGGTGACAGAAGGGGTGGTGGTGAATGGTAAGAAGATAAGACTCCGTGGAGCAGAGAAACCACATCAGAAATCAGCAGCCAAACCCCACAGCAGATACACTAAACGACCTCATTCTGAGAGCATGAAGGACAGGGCATCTCAAGAGGATCAGGGCAAAGACAGGCTGAGCCCAGAGGAGCTGAAGGCCACTTTTTATGGATGTATTCATGTTAAGTTCTGTTGACAAGAGAAGATGAGGAAACATTAACGGTTAGAGACTGCAATTGAGATTCTAAGAAATGACTTTTTTTTGTGGCTATTCATCTTTAATTTTTCTCTGTTTGAACATTTGCAACAGTATCTCCTGACGGAGAGAGGTGGGCTCCTAAAAGGCTTTGAAATACACTACCATTGGGGGTCAGTAGAATTAAAAAAAAGAAATCATCACTTTATTCAGCAAGGATGCATTAAACTGATCAAAAGTGACAGTCAAAACTTTCACGTGGTTACAAATGGACCATTTATTCATCATTCTTAGAATCCTGAAAACAGATGGCTTCCAGAAAAATATTAAACAGCAGTTTCCCAGCTTGTTATGGTCAGTTTTTCATCATTGAAGCTGCATCTATTTTACTCTATTATTCTCATTCTGTTAGCTCTAAATTTGGAACTCAAAAATGATCATAACTAAAAATGTGTAATGTTTTCTGAAATGTTTTTTTCCTTATTACTTTGGTCTTTTTGCAGCAAATCGAAATTCAGGAGGAGTCTGAGGATGGGGCACTTAACATAACCATCCAACTATGTATATGTAAAGAAAGGCTGGACAGTTTGGGTGGTGGCTGGTTGTCAGGGTGGAGCAGGGCCTGATTAAAATGTGATATTGTATTGATATTGATAAATGTGAAACTGTAATATTACAGTTATTAAATATGAACTATTAATTTTCAACCGTTTTAGTCAGTGGTAAATAATTTGAGTAATGAAGAAAAGTCAGATAAGTTTCTCATGGTGCTGGATTGTCTGTGGTGGAAAAGTTCTGGTCACTTTATCTACAGACAGCAGAAGTCAGGGCTTTTACTGGAAACAAATATACTCACAAATGTAAGTGCACTTATTCACTTGAAATATTTAATTGTGTAAATCCCAGTTGTTTTTTTTTAATTGTAATAAAATAATTAAAATAAAAAATAATACAAACATAGGTTTAATACAATTGTAATGTTTTTGGAAGAAGTAATTTATACTAATCAAGGCTGAATTAATTTGATTAAAAAATACAAAAATATAATTTATTCCTGTTATGTCAAAGCTGAGTTTTCAGCAGTCATCACTCCATTCTCAGTGTCACATGATCCTTCAGAAATCCTTCTAATTTGCTGATTTGCTGCTCAATAAACATTTCTTATTACTATAAATGTCGAAAACTGTTCAGCTGCCTTATTTTTTTTTTTGTGGAAACAGTGACATGTTTTTCAGGATACTTTGATGAATAGAAAGTCCAAAAGAACAGGATTTACTTTTATTTGTTTCTTAAAAAAGAAGATAACCTTTCTAATGAAATGTCCCTCACTCATTATATCCTTACACTGGACTTTAATTTTATTACATTGGCTGGATCAGTTAAAAGTTCATTAAAGTTAAAGCAGAGATTCTCATCCATCATTTCTTTGCACAAGTAAGCATCTTACCAACCACTTATGCTGCCTCTCTGTGTAAAATGAAGGGTTTTGAAAAAATTATTGTAGATTATGAAACAAAACAAGCAAAAGTTTTAATTTCAAATTCAGTGATATTTATTGCAATTGCACACAATGGCAGTCTCATTGAACACATTATAGGTTATAAAGTTGTATAAATAAAGATGATCAGAATCTCATTGCTATTTGATTTAATCTGCTTAACATTTTGTCCATCCGTTCACTCATCTGATTTTGACTGCTTCATCCATTGTTCTGAAGTTCACTCGACTCGTGCTTGGTCCTCTCATATCCAGATGATTTTTGAGAGAAGGCAATAGAACCCTTACCATTACTAAACTCAGTAATGGTAACGGTTTCACCGCCCCTCTCTGTCACAAAGTTTTTGGGTCCACAGGAAACAGTCGGAGGTGTATTGACCCCCTGGATAGTACATCATCTATACTGTAGTGTCTCAATAATGAACTTACAGTATACGATGATATCCTGTCTAGAGGGCAAGATTGATCGAACACTTTTACTTTGGTAGTCCACTGTTTTTAAAAGTTTCTAAAGGTTTAACATTCTTTCTGTAAATTGTCAGCATATTTTTAGGCTACTAAAATCATATTTGACTTGTCAGTGGTTTAGAATTATTCCATATATCAAAGCAATTTCCAGAAACTGTCTAGTTTTCAGATCTGTTGCATCATTTTAGTGTTTTTCCTGCAAAAATTCTTCTTAAATCTTCAGACGATCACACCTGTGGAAGATCCCTCGCATGGGACTATTCATCTAAAAAGGAAGAGCAGCTGCCATCCTGTAGTTCATAGTCACCGGGCGACACACTCACCTTTAGATCTGTGTCCTCAGTACTCCTGCAGGAAGTGTTTAAAAACAGTTTAATTGCTTTCATCTGTCACCTTTACCCGTCTTTTTGTTTTCACAAGTCTGTTGTCTCCATGCCATTAAGCGATCGTAAAACGCTGCTCCCTTGGTCGTGAGTTTTAATGCTTGCTGCTCATTTGCATATGATGACACGAAGGCTGTTCCATCCTTATCATGTCTCTGCCCTTCAGTCTGCTGACCAATCAGAATCATTCCCTGTATCAGACCCTGAACAGCAGGACTCGCTCTCACGCAAGTATGTGAGCCCACACCCCAACTCTCCCACCCTAGGAATAAACTTGAAATTGAAACAGAAAAATTTGAAAAGATCCAAAAACTTGTTTCATGCATATCATGTTAGTTACTTCAGCTTTTATCTACACTCAGAAAAAAGGTACAAATGCTTTCACTGGGCTGGTACCTTTTCAGAAGATACACTTTATGTAATATGCATTTAAAGTACCAGTATGGTCCTTTTAGGTACAAATGTGTAGCACTCGAAAAGGTACCACCCTTTCGTAATTTTTTTTCTAAGTGTATTCAAAAGTGGCAAATTCCAAAATACAGATTAGAAAACCTTGAAACTTCATATTACTGCAAAAGAAGTTAATAATACGACACGAGACACGACTTACATTTTTTGAAAGTGCATCTTGGCTGTATGTTTACAAAAACATAATAAAACACAATATTTTATTCAATTTCTACCCAGGATCTGAATCACTAAAATGACATTACAATAGTGGAAGCACACACACAGATGCCAAATTTTACGGATTATGGTGGCCAGTTGTTGATTGACTACAGATGAAATCACCTCTGGGTGTTTGTTCTCATAGCCATGTGTGAGCTGTGACAAATTAACCTAATTCTACATCTGTAGTCGTCCTCAGCATCTGGATGTTAAAGGTCTATTGGCTAACATGGGAGTGGCCCCCCGCGGTTACTCTGGAGACAGACTCCCAGTTAGGGTGGGGTTGGGGGGTGTTTGTGACTGCTTATGCCATGTTAACAGATAAGAACAAGACTTTGGCCTATCTGAGCTGCACCAGCATGTAGCAAGCCTCTGACACCTTATCTGCCACCTAAATAAATGGACATTTCTGCTCATTTGTGATGATTTCACAGAAAAGAGATCGCTATATCATGGCCAGCTAGACATGAAGGGAACTGGAAACTGCCCTTTAGAGCGGTTATGAAACACAAGTATTCACCTGATCTAACTGATTTGGGATAATTTAAACATAATTGTTCTTGAGTGCTGGCATAAAGTGTGCAGTGTGCAGAGTCACTTCTTCGAGAGTAATCCTGCTATATCAGCATCTTCTCCTTTAGCAAAGCACTTAACAAGTAGCTCAGTTGTGACTTACTCTTCAAATAGTTTACTGTGAATTAATTTAAATCACTTAATGATAAGAAGTTCAGGGAAGATACTAGATCAGGACCTTTCAGGCTTTTTCAGGCCAAGGGCTTCTTGGTTTATAGAGATTGAGAAGAGATCCCTGTTGTATAAAACTGTGCTACATTTTAATTCAGGTATGTAAAAAAAAAGTATACAATTTTAATTTGTTTAAAAAATATAATAATATACAGTAATATGAATAAAAATACAGTGGCATGCGAAAGTTTGGGCATCCCTTGCAGAAAATGTGAATAATTCAATGAAAAATAATGATGCTCCAGAAGGAAACAAGATGCATTAAGAGTTGGGGGTGAAGATGATGATGTCCAAATTTTTCTTATTTTGTTGAGAAATAATTTCCATAATATAAATTTCATAATTTCATAAGCAACAAAAGATACTTGTATGTTTACCGGTTCACAAATTAAGTACAATTTACCTTGATCTTCAGATTCCAAAAGTTTTCACCCCCCAGCTCTTAATGCATCTTGTTTCCTTCTGGAGCATCAGTGAATGTTTGAATCTTTTTAAATAGTTGTGTTTGAGTCCCTCAAATGTCCTCAGTCTGAAAAGATGAATCTCAAAATCATACAGTCACTGCTGGAGAGGGTTCAGATAAGCAAAGATGCTGGAAAACTGAAGAATCTGCAGGACCGTAAAGATTTTTCTGAAGAACGCTGCTCAGTTTAACTGTTCAGAACAAACAAGGGACTCATGCACAACCATCACAAAACAGAAAGACAGTCGTGGATCATCAGGTGACCACACAGAGTATTAAGAACCAAGGGTTTCCAAACATTTGAATGGGGTTATTTTAATAATTTCATTAATTTTTTTTATGTTGTGGACTAAATGTAAACATCTTTTATGTACAATACTTACTCAGGACCAAACTAAATAAATAACACACATTTGGTATGATCTCTTTTATTATTTTTTTAATTATTCACAATTTGACAGATTCTGCAAGGGGTGCCCATACGTTTGCATACCACTGTAAAATATAAACACAATTATTGATTATTTATTTAAAGATAAAAATATGTGTTCACTAATTTACATTTAACATCTATGCATTTGGCAGATGCTTTTATCCAAAGTGACTGACAGTGCATCCAGTTTATTTTTTAACAGTATGTTTCCCTGGGAATTGAACCCACAACCTTTCGTGCTGCTAATGCAATGCTTTTATTTAATCATGTATGAAAAATGTTACAAGAGGGGCAGTGAAACATTAATTTAATATAACGTCTTATTTTTTTTTCTTTCCAGAATTAGAGCTCAATCTGTAATTGGCGGAGCTCCTGGTGCAAGATCCTTGTGCTAGATATGCTGATTCTTTCTCATAGATAACTAACTTATTTTAGGGAGGACAAGAATATGAACTTGACTGATGAATTTGATGTTGGCTGTACTTTCATCAAAGGTTATTTTGTACAGGCCTCACTCAGAGAAAGCCCTTAGAAAATAACCTGAAACCAGATTTATGCACAGTTTTAATATCCAAAGATTCTAAATTAGTTGCTGAACTTTGACAGCTTGACCAAGGGCCAATAAACAGTGGTAAAGACTTCCTGCAGTAATGAGGGGGCAAACTGCTGGTGTGATTAGCACCTATATGCGTGTGTGTCTGTATGGGTTTGGAGGAAGTGTTAGGGAACCCTTGGCCTCTAAAGTAAGATGCACCCCCCTTTCCCCCAGATCCGAAGATTGTTGTTTCTACACACCTTTGTGGGCAGGATGGAGCACAAACTGGGAACTGGGAGAGACAAAGAGACAGATCAAAGACGAGACCGATGTTTTGACAGAAGTGCACATACACACCTCTGTCCTCTTTGAAGTTATGGAAAGGTAGCAAACCAAGGATAGTCCTAGCAGGTCATTGGCTTTGGAAGCTACAAACCTCGGGACAAGTCACTTTAGTGTGTTGCTCCAGTCTCATGGTCATGTATCTCCCAGAGGAAGGGCCTCTGCTGGATTTACCTTACAAAATGAATCATTTGGCTAATAACTATGGATATTATCCACAAGGTAGGACTTTAGATCTATACATCTCTCTTTCTTTTTTAGTTTTAAATTCAATTTCAGGTGGGTTTTTTTTTTTAGTTGATTAATATTGTGATTTTTCAAGACAACTAAATGGAGTTTTTTTCTAATAGCAAACAAATAAAACTTATGTTGTGCATATGAAATGAATGAAAATCTGAAATAATCATATTATCGATTAGACTGTAAGGAGCTCACTTGCTGGACTCAACACGGCCTCAATGGCAGGATGAACAGTCCTGAAGCTGAACTGACCTCACTGCCAGTTCATGTATCACTGCAAGATCGAGAGCTTTGGGATAAATTCAGCAGTATTGGCACAGAGATGCTGATTACTAAATCTGGCAGGTATGAACCTACAAGGGTTTAAAATGACTAAATTAAGTCCTTTTAAGTATTTTTTTATGTCTATAATGAGTATATATATGTAGTGATATAACAAATGTGTATTGTGTTGGGATTTACCCCATTATAGTGCAAGAAATCATATAGGCTATATTTGTTAATGTATCAAAAGGAAAAAAAAGGCAGGGTTGGTAAGTGCATACATTTAGCTGAATAATTCATCATCTTGAAAGAATAACAAATCAGAACGTACATCATTGATGGCATCTTCTAA
This sequence comes from Carassius gibelio, assembly GCF_023724105.1. Classification (NCBI taxonomy): domain Eukaryota; kingdom Metazoa; phylum Chordata; class Actinopteri; order Cypriniformes; family Cyprinidae; genus Carassius; species Carassius gibelio. The sequence continues at coordinate 20,585,030 of NC_068375.1, read as the reverse complement.
TATGTGATGACTAAGTGTTATGATGTGTGTCCGGTGTGCTTTTATTCCAGGCGGATGTTTCCCAGCTGCAAAGTAACAGTGACAGGACTGAATCCAGTAGTCAAGTATGTGGTGATAATGGACATGGTGCCGTTTGATAACCACAAATACAAGGTACCTCCCCTCCACCCCTCCCTCAACACATACACACCTCCTCCACCCTCCCTCATGAACACACACATACACTATCTATCATTCAAAGGTTTTGGGTCAGTAGATTAAAAAAAAAAAAAAAGTAATAGTAATAATAATAATACTTTTTTTCAGCATTAAATTGATCAAAAATAACAGTAACGCATGTTTAAGGTTACAAAAAACCCATGAATCCTGAAAATGTATCATGAATTTGACCAAAACGTCTTTCCAGCAATGATGATTGTAATAAGAAGTCTTTCCTGATCACCAAATTAGCTTATTAGAATGATTTCTGAAGGATCACATGACACTGAAGACTGGTAAAATGACATCACAGGAATACGTTTGTAATTCCTATGAATAAATAACATTTAAAAAAAAAAAAATTATAAAAAATATTTTTATTTTATTTTAAAATATTACTGTTTCCACTGTATATTTTTGATCAAATAAATTCAACCTTGGGAAACATAATAGGCTTATTTGGAAAAGATTTGGTACATAACTGTGCTATAACTTTTAAATTTCTTTCTATTACACATCCATCTGTTTTATTCCTTAATATCTTAATATCAGCTTCAGATAGGGATGTTATAATGCTGCAAACCTGATAGATGTGTAAACATCAAAACCAAAGACCAAAAAATAAATCAATGCTTGAATGAGTAACGATTTTTGTAGGTAATTGCAGTTTTCGTGACTATTCATGCTCTTATATTGTTACAGTGGAATAAGGATCTTTGGGAAGTGAATGGTTCAGCTGATCCACACTTACCCAATCGGTTCTTCATCCATCCAGACTCTCCTGCGCCTGGAGAGAAATGGATGCAGTATCCAATCTCCTTTCACAAGCTCAAGCTGACCAACAACATCCTCAACTCTAATGGCCTGGTGAGATTTTAGAAACGGGGAAAGTGTAACGGTTGAAAGATTTCTAAAGGCTTTTTTTTTTTTTTTTTTTACTGTTTATACTTCTATATTTCTCTCCATGTTCTATAGGTGGTTCTCCACTCCATGCACAAATACCAGCCCCGTCTACACATAGTCCAATCTCCAGAGCCCTGTTACCCTCAGAACCCTGGCAGTTACCTGCGCTTCACCTTCCCTGAAGCGGCTTTCATAGCTGTCACAGCCTACCAGAACCAGGAGGTGAGAACAGACCTTTCACAAGAGATGAATACTCAGGCCCTTAAAACTGTGATTACTTTCAGAGCTGGCCTTCCAAGATCATTTTCATTAGAGCTCCACTGCCATCTAGTGGGTCAAATTCATGAGGATAAAAGGCCAATTAAAATGTCTATGTAACAGAATACCCAGTATAGTGTGGAAATATGCAAAACCCATTATTTGTCACAAAATATCAGCAAATCATTCATATTGAAATCTTAAGTCTTCAATGTGTTTATGTTTTTATTAGTCAATTTTTGTATCATTTATTCGTGTTAACTGGCATGTCTGTGGACTGTCAACACAGATCACAAAACTCAAGATTGACAACAACCCCTTTGCCAAAGGCTTTCGTGACAATGGGCTGAACAGGAAAAGGTGAGAGACACTTAAAGAGACACAAAAAGAAAGGACTGAGATCTGTTTCTTTTCAGGAAAATTCACTTACAAATGTCTCCTTTACAGAATATGACATTCAGGGCTGACATTTTTTTATTTTTATGAATAATTATACTTTTTTTCAGCCATGTACAGCAGGTAAATGAGCAAGATTCGCATCAGTCATAATGGCAAATCAAAAAAGTATTTAATATAATTTACAGTGTTTCCGGTCCTGACTGTTGAACCTCCAACCCTAATTTCTCCTCTTTAGGTTTAGAGACAAAGAGAGCCAAGAGACCAAGGATTCAGATGGACAGGCCAAACAGGATTTGACACCAAGTGAGCATGGTATGATTTCCTGAGAGAATAATAATAATAATAATACAATTTGTTATATTAACGCAACTTTACATTATATGCATAAGTGTTGCGTCTTGTTTCTGTTCATATGACCTGGTGCCCAGTAATGGGGAGATTTCAAACCTCAATCATGAGGGTCACTGTAATGTGTCACTTTTTCTTTTGGATAGTCTAAAGAAAAATAAATAGTGTATTTCTGCTTTTGTCCACAAACAGTGGGACAGTCACAGAAAGATGAGGATGTGGATGTGACCGTGTCCAGCTCCGTTGACAGCAGAAGAACGCTGAATTCTTCAGAAGTGGCTTCCTCGGTCCCCCCCAACCCTTTCATATCAGCCTTCACAAACACTAGCACTGCTGGAGGACCTTCACCCCATCAGACACACACCATTCTCAGCCTCAATAACAGACACCTGAACAGGTAAAACTGGCTCTGGGAATGCCTCTGATGCACTGAATATCACAATTATAATAATCATAATGATGTTATGTTGCAGTTCTGCGGGAAAATACTCATTCTTGCTCTAGACTTATTTAATCTTAAAGATTCAGGGATGGAAACTTACCAAGGGGTAAAAAAGGTGACAGATAATCATATAGTAAATAAATTTGTATCGAAGCTTTAATATTGCGATTTACTGTAAATTTGGTTATGGCAGGATAGTGGGGAAATCTCTTTAGACCCTATAAAGAAGTTTAAAACTATAGTAATACTATAAAATGTTAAATAAAACAATAAAATTCAGCCGTAGACCTTTTATTCAAAATTGCAATGGTTTTGCTGAAAAGTGAGACCTATGGATCCCTGGAGATTATATTTATTCTTAGTTTAATACTTTTTAGACAGCTACATCAAAACATAGTCCTCCAAAAAACAATTTTATACATACACACACAGTGGGAACACGAAGTATTCAGACCCCCTTGAATTTTCACTGTTAATGCACACACAGCACCCCATGTTGACAGAAACACAGAATTGTTGACATTTTTGCACATTTATTAAAAAATAAAAACTGAAATACTCAGTCTTTTTGGGAAAGATCCAACAAGTTTTTTTACACCTGGATTTGGGGATCCTCTGCCATTCCTCCTCGCAGATCCTCTCCAGTTCTGTCAGGTTGGATGGTAAACGTTGGTGGACAGCCATTTTCAGGAATCTCCAGAGATGCTCAATTGGGTTTAAGTCAGGGCTCTGGCTGGGCCATTCAAGAACAGTCACAGAGTTGTTGTGAAGCCACTCCTTCATTATTTTGGCTGTGTGCTTAGGGTCATTGTTTTGTTGGAAGGTGAACCTTCGGCCCAGTCTGAGGTCCGGAGCACTCCAGAGAAGATTGTTGGCCACATTCATCTTTCCCTCGATTGCAACCAGTCGTCCTGTCCTTGCAGCTGAAAAACACCCCTACAGCATGATGCTGCCACCACCATGCTTCACTGTTGGGACTGTATTGGACAGGTGATGAGCAGTGCCTGGTTTTCTCCACACATACCGCTTACAATTAAGGCCAGAAAGTTCTGTCTTGGTCTCATCAGACCGGAGTCCTACAGGTGTTTTTTTAAGCAAACTTATTGGTGGCTTTCATGAGTCTTGCACTGAGGAAAGGCTTTTCTTGGGCCACTCTGCCATAAAGCCCTGACTGGTGGAGGGCTGCAGTGATGGTTTACTTCCTACAACTTTCTCCCACTTCCTGACTGCATCTCTGGAGCTCAGCCACAGTGATCTTTGGGTTCTTTACCTCTATCACCAAGGCTCTTCTCCCCGATAGCTCAGTTTGGCCAGACGGCCAGCTCTAGGAAGGGTTCTGGTCATCCCAAACTTCTTCCATTTAAGGATTACGGCCACTGTGCTCCTAGGACGTGCATCAGAATTTTTTTTTTGTAATCATGGCCAGATCTGTGCCTTGCCACAATTCTGTCTTTGAGCTCTTCAGGCAGTTCCTTTGACTTCATGATTCTCATTTGCTCTGACATACACTGTGAGCTGGAAGGTCTTATATAGACAGGTATGTGGCTTACCTAATCAAGTCCAGTCAGTATAATCAAACACAGCTGGACTCAAGTGAAGGTGTAGAACCATCTCAAGGACCATCAGAAGAAATGGACAGCACCTGAGTTAAATACATGAGTGTCACAGAAAAGGGTCTGAATATTTAGGACCATGTGATATTTCAGTTTTAATAAATGTGCAAAAATGTCAACAGTTTCTTTGTTTTTCTGTCAATATGGGGTGCTGTGTGTACATTAATGAGGAACTGAGGATACTTTCTGTAGCCACTGTGTGTGTGTATATGTATATGTGTGTATATATATATATATATATGAAAGAAATATATGACTATAGATTACTATATAATAATTTTGTTCTGTTAAATAATAATAACAATTAAAACATTTAATCATTTAATAATAATTTCCTTTTACAGAACAAGTAAAATTCCAAGTACAAAAAGCTAAATTTCATACAAAATTCTTAATTTCTGTTTTCAAATGTTAAACCATCACATTTTTATTCTACTTTAGATTTGTATCTGCACTGAAAAGAGACAAATTTCTATCCCTCAAGATTAAAATGATTCTAGACAACCGCTACATACAGACTTCACCATTTTGTCCTCCAAAATAATGGTGTCAATTGTTTTTCCAAGTCCCAGAGAAGCCAGACCCAGCCTCCACAGTTTGTGTGCAGCTCTGCCCGTGGCCCAGAGCTCCTGCGTCCAGTCCTCCACAGGAGACGGCCACCTCAGCACGCTGCCATCTCAGATCAGCAGCCCAGCCTCCCAGACCCCAGGGACATCCATCATCCAGCCTCAGCCTTATTTTCGGACCCCTCCCCATCCCTCACGACAATGTCCTGACATGGAGCTGCCCCTCCCAATGCCTCCTAAACTGAGCCGGATGCAACTCCCCGGAAGTGCTCTGAGGAACCTGGAAATGATCCCGGTCTCCGACTATGTGAGTCCGAGGCCCCTCACCAACATCCTTAACTGGATCCATTCTCGAGCCTTAGCCTCAGGAACATCAGGGAAGGTCCTGCAAAATCCCCCCGAACCTGAGCAGTACCTCCGAGGCTCAGACCGAGAGCTGCATCCGCAGATTTATCCAGTGGTTCAAAAATATATTGATCAGCAGTTCCCATTAAACAGCCAGACTGAACACAGATCACAGATGGACTATGTCAGTGGCAGACCACTAACTGAATACTACTGTGACCAGCAGACTGGGAAATGAGGTTTCCAGGCATCATCTAATTACGGCTCATTTGCAGCAAAGACTGCACTGCTCTGCATTACTAGATTACCAAAAAACAAAAAGACAAGAGGGCTTCCCAATCAAAGAATGTAAATATTATTTTCAGTGGGATATGAGGTTGTTGTTAGCTGTCACTAATGTTGTCCATATTTATGTTTAGTCTGTTACTATCTTTCTGAACTCTGAACTGTACGGTCTAAACTGCACAAATCTAAAGTAATGCAACTTTCTATTTGTTACACGGAAACAACCATTTCCTTTAAAGCTGCTTTGAAACTAAATGCATTGTAAAGGTGCTGTACAAGTAGATTTTTTTGTTTTTTCTAAATCTGTTTTTAAACAAAATAAAAGATTTTTAATCAGAATCAAATCATTTGAATTTTGCTTAATCCACACAAGTTGTTGGTTAACCACTGCATCTCACACAGGACACCCACGCTTCATTCTCCATTTCCCACCCTGCTGCTTTTCTCTTGATTATTCTCTTTCACTAGAGATTTTAAATTACAGAAGCAAAATAACTGTAGACCGTGTATCCATCAAGTGTAAAACAGCAAATAATTCACACGGGAAAAGGACAAATTAATCAAGGAGGAATTTATTGACTGTGATCAGAAACAGCTTTCTTATTGGATACATACCTTGTAATCTATATATTCATTCTACAAGACGTTATTGGCATTAACCAAATGCATTGTTATATAACACATTCTCAGTATGTTATTGTTAGTAGAGGAAACATGAAAAATCTGGATCAAACACACCCGCTCAGAAACACCAGCTCTCGTTGGTTTAGATTAAGCATAGAAAAGTTTTAAAAGCCTTAAGTTGATTTTAGATGTGTGCAACATCTTATAAACAATAGCTACATTGTTCCACAGTTCCCTTTTCCCAGTTGAAAGATATATTCATGTCATAACAAACACACTTCATTTTGAAGAACGAAAATTGAACATCAATTTTAATGAACTTGTTTCTGACAAACAGAACATTTTTTTTTTTTGCCAAAGTGTCCTTTAAAACTTTATATTTGGCATCTGATTATGAACAAAAGACCGGATCATTTATGATTCAGCAGCAATATAAAATAAATGTGGATATTGTGTTTGACCTAATGTTTGGCATAATGGCAAACTGGAAATCAGAAGAAAACAAAACACTAAAATATAGTGACTATCAATGGAAAAAAATTAAATACAAATAGCTAAAGCGGAGTTAAAATTCACATATACCTGACAGAGCTCTCACATTATCTGGATGTTGATAACTAGTACTTTTTAAGGAATAAACAATGTGTCATTATTTTAAGCATTGCAGTTAAAACATAAAAGAGAAGAAGAAGTCCTCACATAATCAAAATGCATCACTCAATAAAATAAAATAAAAAATGAAATGATTCAATATGGGGAAAACTCATTAAGGCATAGTGTCTTCAAGGAAAACTATGGACATTGTAGATGTTCAACTTCAAATGCGCAGCGTATATAAATAATCTCCAAACCTCTGGATTTAACAGTAGTCTAGTTTCACTGCAGTCATAATATATTACTTGCAGCTAATGGAAGAGGACCAAAGCTTTAGCATCTGCATAAACATTGCGTGAGGTAAATTATCTGAGGCTTTCTGCAATTAAAAATAGATATACTCTTCTAAATCCTGATAATTCAGCATATTTTGGCCTTTTCTTGGAATCTTGGTTCACATTAATCATCTTCCAAAAATAAGCTAGACATTCTCAAAGAAAAAACACAGAGAAACGATTATGAATCACATGGCGTAGTTTCTCATGATTGACTGCACAGTGTGATTTGACCTACAACCCTAAAAGCAAAGTTTTAAAAAGTAACAAATCTGATGATTGTTTTCATCCCACTATAAAACAATATTAAATTATTAGTGATTCACGTTTGAACTGTACAAAAACAGGTTTACAAATGAACCTATATCTAAATGTGGATAAACTAAAAGTCAGCCCTCCTCTTTCCCGTGTCACTATTTGACCTGAACAGCAATGTCTTCACGATTTTTTAAAAGCTGTTCAATCCACTCAACATGCTGTAACAAACCTAATGGCTCTTCTACACTATGCTTCTTTATACCTTCATCCAATGCATAAATATAACTGTGAATACAACCTTAGCTACTCATTAAAATGGAAAAACATCCTTATCTTCTAAATCACTACATACACATAGATCTGCAGCTGCCCACCGAAATTTATGAAACCGTTCTGTGATTAACAATATAACTAAAATTGGTTAATGTCGTTTGAACGAACAGACAAAAAAAAAGGATATAAGTGACAATACAAGAACACATGCAGAGAATCTGGTCCTGAAGAGGTAAGGCACCAGGGGTCAACAAAAAAAAAAAAAGCCTAGTTTCTGTAAAAATAAAATAGCTTTCATTTCACTTGTGTCTTTTTAAGGCAATTAATGTGGGAGTGTCAGAAAGGCAGCAGAGTGGAAGGAGCGTGTTCAAGCTTGACGATTGGTCATCATCCCCTGAAGCAAAGGGATCTGTAGAGAAACAACACATTTATTTACAGGATTATTTTCACTTATGTTTTTGACCTAATGAATGCAGCCTTCATTAATGTCTGAACAGCAGTTGATATGCAATGTATTGACCTTGGACAGGTCCACCCCTGTGAGGGCGTTTACAGAAACAGGGAGTTCAGCCAAAAGACGATTCACTTCCCCAGTGACACGGCCACCGTCGCCGCTCAGGATCACAATCTCATTGGTACGGCTCAAGGGTGCTGCCACATGTCTAGCAATCTGTGATGCAACAAAAACACATTTGGCTTTATTTTTCAGAGCATCATCTTTAAAAAAACACAAAAAACAACTTGTAGTTAACAGTTTAACTACTGGAGAAGTCTGATCACTCTTAAAGATTTGAAGAGAGATAGAGAAAAAATGTCTACATACCTTTGGCAGAGCCTCAAGGACGAGGGCAATCTTTGCAGACTCTCCGTACTGCTGATAGGCCTCAGCTTTGAGCCTCATCTTCTCTGCTTCAGCTTTACCCACAGCCTCAATGGAGCCGGCCTCTGCTTCTCCAATACGCTTGATCTTCTCCGATTCAGCCTGTGCCAACAACACCTTCTTCATCCTGACAGAGTGGTGCAGAATGCAGCACGAGTTCATGAGGCCTGTTACCTGGCTCCCTTAAACTATAACATACCAATTGTACATATACAACTCTCTAACTCGTGTCACTCACTTCTGTGCCTCTGCGAGCTGTTGCATCTTGTAGGCTTCAGCCTCCGCTGGTCTCCTCACGGTGGCGATCAGCTCTTTTTCTGTCCTCAGGATCTCCTTTTCCTCAATAGTGATCTGCTTTTTCCTTTGAACCACTTCGATTTCAATCTCCTCCAGTCTGATCTTCTGCTGCTCCTTGGCTGCCTGCAGTTCATAGGCCAACTGAGCCTCAGCTTTCTGAGAGAGGTGAAAGGAAAAAACTATTATATTTGTTGTGTCACACATTTGATTAAGCAGTGCATCTGCAGTATTAAAATAACCAGAGGAATGATCAGCTCTACCTTTGTGTTAACTTCTTGATTGAAGGCAGCCTTCTGCATCTCCAGCTCTCTCTTTGAGTCTGCCATTCTTGTATCGGCTTGGAATTTCACATCCATCATCTCCTTCTTACATTCTGCTTCCTAAAACAAGGGAGTAAGGAATGTACTGTAGTAAAAACTCTTTACATTTTACTAATTTAGAAGATGCTTTCATACAAAATGACTTAAAAATGAGGACGATAAAAGCAGGCAAAACTAACAAAAGATCAATGTCTAAATGATAAGTTTTTTTTTTAAATCAACATTTGGTCTTAAAGGAACACTACTTAAAAAACAAAAAGGCTAATTTTCCATCTCATCTAGAATTAAACAGTTGAGTTTTACCGTTTTCGAATCGATTCAGCCGATCTCCGGGTCTGGCGGTAGCACTTTTAGCTTAGCTTAGCACAGATCATTGAATCTTATTAGACCGTTAGCATCTTGCTTAAAAATTAAAAAAATCTATGTATTTCCCATTAAACTTGACTCTTCTGTAGTTACATCGTGTACTAAGACCTACAGATAATGAAAAGTCGCGATTTTAAAATACCAAAACTCTTTGGTCATTTTTGAGTAAGATGCTAATGGTCTAATCAGATTCAATGATCTGTGCTAAGCTAAACTAAAAGTGCTACTGCCAGACCCAGAGATTGGCTGAATTGTTTGAAAATTGGTAACTCTAGGGGAGATGGAAAATGAGCCTATTTAAAAAAAAAAAAGTAGAGTTTTCCTTTAAACTAGACAGCTGTTGTTACATATATACAGTACACTATTGTTTAAACATTTGGGGTTGTAAGATTAATGTTTTTGAAAGAAGTCTCTTATTTATCTGTATTTATTTGTTAAAAATATCAGCAAAACATTAATACTGTAAAATATTATTACAATTTAAAATGAGTGTTTTCTATTGTAATATAAATTTAAAATGTTATTTATTGCTGATAGCAAAGCTGAATTTTCAGCAGTCTTTACTGCAGTCTTCATTGTCACTTTATCATTCTAACATGATGGTTTGGTGCTCAAGAAACATTTATTATTATTAAAAAAGCTTAATATTTTAGTGGAAACCGTGATGCATTTTTACAGGATGAATACAAACTTCAAAAGAACAACATTTATTTTGTATAGAAATCGTTTTTAACAATGCAAGCCTTTACTTTTTCAAGATAGGTTTTTATTTAATCTGTTATGTCCAAAATGATTCTGATCTGAATTATTATGTGAAATATTTTGACATCCTGATGATCAATATTTTCCAATGATCATTTATCTCTAAAGTTTTTTTTTTTTTAAACCACATATTTCCAAGAGCTATTTTGTACTACTGTCGTGAAAAGTGACTCCTTTATTTGTTCAGCTCACCCTGATCCCAGCATCTCTCTCTGCTTCAGCCACGCCAATGTCAGCATCTCTCTGAACAGCAGCAGTCTGGGATTTCCCCAAAGAACTCAAATATTCCACCTTATCGTAGACATCCTGATGGGAGAAAACAGATAACATTTTCACCCTGACAACTGCAATGGTTTTGAAAGAAAACAATTGATTGTTGAAAACAAAAATTTAAAAGCAAAGTAAAACAGAAACTCTTTCCATGTTTATCCATGTACCAATGTAAGCACACCTTAATAGTAAAGCTTAGGATCTCGATGCCCATCCTGCCCACATCGGGTGCTGCCACCTCCCTCACCAGCTTGGCAAACTGATCCCTATCCTGGTAGATCTGCTCCACCGTCAGAGTCCCTGTAAACACAATCAGGTTAGTAGGATGTATACGTCATGACGTTCCCTTGTTTTCCTGCCCCTCATTCGTCCTCCAGGAAACAGTTCAAAGTTTGCCATTATAAAGGATGTATGCATTTTCTAAATGCACTGAGAGAGCATAGGAAGCTTTTAACCAAATAATGTCCCAAACCTGGACTGATCTGTTGATAAGAGTGGCTGCTGGTCATGTTGCTTATCTGGCAAGAACTTAGACGTAACACTACCTGTCTACACTGTCTGAACTCACAGTGAAGTTAAGAGCACACTATTGAAGACATACACAAGTGTCCAGCATCACTCACCTAGAATAGAGCGCAGATGACCTTCCAGCGTCTGCAGAATGACACTTTTAATCTCTGCCACCGTTTTGCCCAGGAACTGTTCACAGGCATAACCCAGCAGCTCTTTGTCAGTCATGACCTTCACCTGGTAGCAGAACATATAGTCATGGACCATGACATGAACTGAATCACAGCATGCCATTGCAATCAACACAGACAGTAGAACAGTCAGCTGATGTGTTACTGTACACAGTTATTAACATTATTAATAGCTATAATTTAGCAAAAACACACTAAGAATCTTCTAGCATCTTAACAGTTTTCTTGTACATAATATTTGATCAAAATTGACAGTTTGAAGTATGTAAAAGAATATTTTCCAGGTTTGAGAGACAGACATTAGGCACAACCAAATCTGCTGGATGTTGTAATGTTGGGTATAACTGAGTTTGTGGTTGATGGACATGCTTCAGTCAGTATTCATGCAACTATGAATTCACATTCAAAAGCTTGCAAATCAGTATTTAAAAAAAAAAAAAAAAAAAAAAAATCGGTTTATGGTGTTGATAAACACAATATGAAATAAAATATTTAAGAAGTCCAAATGTCTCAGTACATTCAAGCAGAATGAATGGCTGGGTGATATATAAATATATATATATGTGATTCATTGATTTACATAAATGTAAAATTAATAAAAGCAATATTGTGAATATTGCTATGACTTTTTATTTGCTATTTAAGTTTTTGATTACGTTTTGCTATCCTTGTCTTGCAAAACCTATAATAATAATAAAAAAAGCATTAATAAAAAGCTACGAATATAGAAACATATTTTTATCTTTACCACTCAGCATTAGTATGAGTTATGGAGCGTACAATTAGTGTAAAGGGTGGTAAAACCAAGCCTGATGGGAGAAAACAGCTTTAACAAACTCAAAATTGTTCATGTCTGCTTGCAAAATAAAGTAAAATAAATAAAAATAATATAATACCAGGATTAACTGCAAGACATTTCCAATGCAATCAATGTGCAAATAAAAACAATCTCTCTCCATGGCTATGAAGAGGAGGGAGAATGAAGTGATGCATCACAAAGAGAAGCGTGAGTTTTTGTGGGTTTAAGATTCTCTCTAATGAACTACAAGCAGCTTCCCATTTAGAATATGAAATCAAAAACTGCATGTGGCCTGGTTAATGCAGAAGTACATGATTATGATGAGAGCTGAGTTCAGTGCAGTGTCAAAGGTGAACTTCGACCAACTCTAACAGGAGGGTGCATCCTCCCCATAGTCGAGCAGTCATCAAACAGTTATCACAAGCAATGCAATACACAGCAGCATGATGCCACAAATGTGGAAGGGGGAAAACATTAGATGCAGAATGAATCTCAAAAGACTCCATATTACAGGAGCAATGCCCTGTGAATGGTATCTGGTAATGGCTGGTCAGTATCGCTGACGCCGTAGATAAATGTTCCAGGTCTGGATCCACATTTTCAAATAGAAATACAGATATTACATTTTTAATCAGTAATCAGTATGAAGGCCTGTTCACACCAAGATTAACATTCAGAGCAAAACATTTGATGTATCTGAAAATCTTCACATAACATTTTAACATTTTTAATTGCACTGCGAAGAAAACTGGCCAACCAATAAAATTTGTACTTTTGGTCACATGCCCAGAGCTGCTCTGTTAAACAAAACCATGACTGGTGGTGCTCACGAACAGAGTATTTTGCTAAATGACATTAAATAGCAGATGAAGAATCTGGAAAATGACTCTCATCATTGTGCTCTTGTATCTGGTGCATCTTGGTTTTGTGTCACCAGTAACCACTGTGTCATCCTGGCAGAGATGGGGACTCGAGTTTGAGACTCGGACTCGAGTGCGACTTAAGTCGCACAAACAGTGACTTCAGACTCGACTTGAGACTCGTCCTCGAAAGACTTCAGACTCGACTCGGACTCGAGCTCCGGGACTCGTGAACAATGTTAATTTTTAGTAAACGTCAGATGAGCTCGCTGTTAGAGTTGTGACGTTCGCGAACGAACCGATTCTTTTGAACGGCTCATAAACATGAACGATGGGAGCCGAGTCACTGCTGGAGGGGAGCCGTTCTTTCTGTCGCTCTTTTTTCCTATGCGTGTTTCAGAGCGCGTGTTTCACACAGATGCACATAAATGAGCTCCTCCGCGAGACAGAACAGTTATAGGGGGAGGGGCGCACCCAGCGCAGGCCAACCCTTTATAGCAGTTATTAGTTGTGCACGCATCCTTCACGTGAGTACTCCAGTGGAAAAAAACCTGCGTGCCTCTGTCATTGGGTAGGAGCGGAGCCATGACGTTTTGCACAGATATTCATTGCAGCCCACTTTGTTATTGTTCATTGACTTGAAGTGGCTGATGTCCTATTTGCAAAGTTTACAGTAGTAATAGTATGTAGACATTTCCATTTTATTTATTCTAATTTTATCTACTTTAAATATTTTTGGTTCTCTATCAAAATGTTCTTGTGTGATAACAATGTTCTTGTGTGGAAGTGTTTGTAGTAAAAGCTGTTTTGCACAGAAATTCATTGCAGCCGGTTTTGTTTTTGATATTTATTTGTGAATAGGTATTGTATGAATAACATAAGTCAGCGTAGCTTTGTTCATTCTTAAGCCAGACAAGAGGTGTGCAGCTATACAGCCAGGACAGACAGAAGGCCATTACTGAATCCATAAATGCAAAATACAGATATTAACTTAAAAGTAAAGCATTCTTGGTGTTTTTGTCATGTTGCAATAGGCTGTTTACACTGATTATATACCAAAATCAAAGTTGATATTGTATGCTAATAGATAGAGTTGTCATAATAACATATTACATGCTTTGAATTCCTTATATATAGCTATGCAGTGTTCTAAGCAGCTTGGATGGGTCGCTGTACGTGATGCAACATTTATTATAACCAGAGACTTAATATAATAAAGAGACTTGAGACTTGACTTGGACTCTAGCTCAGAGACTTGAGACTTGACTTGGACTCTAGCTCAGAGACTTGAGACTTGACTTGGACTCTAGCTCAGAGACTTGAGACTTGACTTGGACTCTAGTTCAGAGACTTGAGACTTGACTTGGACTCTAGCTCAGAGACTTGTGAGCATCTCTGCATCCTGGTAACCAGAAACCACTGAGTGACCAGGTGTTTTTTTTTAACTTTGAAACAATTGGTCTGAACAGATAAATGGCATGCGAAAATCCGAGCATATTTCTCAGCTGAACACTTGTGTTGGTGTGAACAGAACTTGATAGGCCAAACGTGAATATGACGAATATGAGTCTAAGTGAGTTATTTCAGAATCTGCAGTCATTTAGGACAGATATGTAAATAACAAAATATCAATAACAATGAAGTGTTGTAGCATTCAATCTGCAGGGGGAGCCATGCTTTAACAAGCATTCAAATGGAGGCTGCATGCACTTAGGCAACATTTTGCACCGAACTAAAACAAAAAGAATCTTTCACATGTTGCGCTCATGGGAAACCACAGCATAGACTCAAAGGGAGGAATCGTGCAAGAGAGTAAAAACGAAAGTAGGGCAAGACTAAAAATGTGTTCTAGGATTAAAGAAAACTTTCTCTTCAAGTTTTCCACATTGTTAAGAAAATGCAATTTTGAACTTTGAAAGAAAAAAAACAACAACCCAAAGTTTAAGTATTATCTGGGTATATATCTTTGGTCTGCGGGTAAATATGAGGAATGGGGTATGATGATTGATTTATAATAGAAAAGCGACTCAAGGAGGAGGATATTGCAGACAAACAGATAAGTGGGTCGGACTCCGCTAGTTAAAAAAGTTGCAAGGCTCCAATTACAAACCACACAAGACAGACATCTCACAGTTGCTATGAAATCTGGTAGGTTGACTAAGGATGTAATAATACATGGATATGATTGATGCAACAAACATGAGAAACTAACAATATGATTAAATGCATAAAAAAATCAAAATGGGGATACTATAAGTGCACATTTCAGAAGAATAAAATACTTTCTTGACTGTTGTCAATGCATATCTCATTGCAAAAACCAATGATGACCTGTCATTAGATGACAGATGGACTCCTGTGCAACTTTTATTGCATTTTTTATTATTTTAGTATTCAGTATTTCTTTTTTTTTTATGTGGATTTCCCATTGGAACTACAGAATTGTCAAATCACAATGTTATTGTGGTATGTTTTAAGGTTTCAGCAAATATTGCATTGCTGACTAAGATAATAAAAATGGAATATATTAAAGGGGGGGTGAAATGCTCGTTTTCACTCAATATCCTGTTAATCTTGAGTACCTACAGAGTAGTACTGCATCCTTCTTAACTCCAAAAAGTCTTTAGTTTTATTATATTCATAAGAGAAAGATAGTCTGTACCGATTTTTCCCGGAAAAACACGACCGGCTGGAGGCGTGACGTGTGGGCGGAGCTAAAGAATCACGAGCGGCAGTAGGCTTTTGCGTTGAGAGCGTTTGGAAGCTGTGACTTTACGTGAGGGAAAAACCATCATCCAAAACAAACCATGGCTTACAGTCAGATTCAGCCATTTATTTATGATCCAGAATCAGATCCCGAGGTTGAAACTGAATGAGAGCAGCAGCAGCAACAACTCGCTCCAAGCGGGGCTCGAACCCGGGTCTCCGATGGGAGGCGGACGCACTAACAAGGAGGCAGAGATATTTGAAGCAGTTTTACTCACCGCCTGTGGTTCCAACACACGATCGTGACCCTTTTTTGTTGGGATTGCATCCTCCTTAAGAAATAAACGATACGCAAATCCGTCGTCAAACTGGGCCTTGTTTGTAAAACAAGCATCTTCGAAATGCAGGGAACAAACACAAACATTTGCACAACTCCGTTGATTCTCTGTAAAAATAAACTCCATCCACTGGTCCCTTAATGCTGTTTTTTTTTTTTTTTGGTAATCTGTGCAGGGTTGTCTTGCCCTGGCAACCAAAAACACACTCCTTTTGTGACATTTCGCGACGCTCTCGCTCTGATCAGTGATTGTCTGTGCTCAGCCTCTCAGTGCTCTGCTCTATGGGAGCGCGCGCTCTTCCGGCAGAAGTGCCCTTATAAGGAAATTCCGCTCCATCTACGTCACACAGAGCCATACTCGAAAAAAACTTTCCGAAACTTGTGACAAACCGGAAGGAGTATTTTGGGAACAAAAATACTCCTTCAAACGTACAACTTAATTTTTGAAACTTTGTCCATGTTTAGCATGGGAATCCAACTCTTTAACAATGTAAAAAAAACTCAGTATGCATGAAATAGCATTTCACCCCCCCTTTAATGAAACACCCAAATTACACCCCTAGGTATTACATGCAGGGCAAAGCAGTGTATTACAGACTCAATCTTATTGAATAACCGTTGCTGTTTTGATACAACGGTCAAATGCAATCGCATAGTCTCTCTATGAAGAGACATTGAGCTCAAGTCTCTATTGACACCAAATTGTGGAATGTCTTGTTTAAGTTTCTCATCCAATCACGTTACTAACATAGAAAAATGCCATGTAATGGCTGGACTGCCTCTTTGTTTTAAAATGCTCTCATTGTTCACACCAGACTAGTATTCACAGTAGGGAAAAAAAAAACGGTTGAAAAAAAGAACAGGCTTCGGGAACTGAAATAATCTTAAAATACAGGTAATGCAATATGCTCAATTGTAATTAGCACTACACTGAAGCTGGGTTTTCAAAAGTGCAGAGAAATGTTCATGAGAGTAAACATGCGAGTTCTGATAAACAGCAAGTTTTGACATTCTGACAAAACTGTCAATGTAAAGACATCAAAGAAAAAAAGAAACTGGCATATAATTTCATCCAGATTTCCTTTTGGCTGCTTGAGAAAAGCTTTTACATGGTTAAAAAAGAAAACAATTATCAAAATGTATAACATCTACACTACAATGGCATAGTGTAAACATACTGGCTCTGTTCTTAAACCTAGCATGTAGTAATACAGAGATGCACCGATGTATTGGCCAATAATCTGTATCTGCCGATAAAAGCAAATTATTTCATTTTTGGCTTATAAAGTATATAAATTATAGCGCAAAATAAACATGAATGAACATCAGAAGGTATGTGGAAAGAACGGTATAGCTTACCAAAATATATCATGTCTAATGTAATCACTGTGTTTCAACTGAGGAAAGATGCCAATAAAACAGATTGTGAACAGTATTTCACTACTGTGTCATTTACCTCAGCATCCACTGTTCACAGTTCATTAGTTAGCTATAAAAAAATAAAAATGTAGCTTTTTTTTTTTTTTTTTACTTCTATATGTATGTTTGAATAAATCTGGCATGAAGACAGGTATTTATGAAGACTATGTGCAATTGAGTTGTAAACAGACATTTCAATTTTTTTTGAGAGTAATTGTGATACCTGAAAATAAATATCAGTTAAATATGATAGCTCTGTTGTTAATTTGAACCTTTAATATTAAAAAGTAAGGTGCCAAATGGTAGGGTTCCCTGTGTAGTTAACAGCATCTTCTAGGATTATATATTTTTTTTTCCTTCAGAAAACCAAACTATTGGTATCAGCATATCGGCACAGAAATTCAGTATTGGCGCTTCTCTAAATATGCGTATGCATAATTTCGAGTCTCAAAAAGAACATCCTGGGTTGCATTTAATGATTATAGTCACTTACAATATAAGGGTTACATTTCAAATAGGGTGCCGCCTAGAAGCCAGTACACATCAAAGATATCTCACTGGGTTTTGGAAGAGAGCCATTCTTGTAAATTGTTTTGTTGTTTTACTTAACAGATCTTTTTCAGTCTTTGATTGACTGAACAACAGATAATCATGTCACGCACAAATCAGTGACTTTCAGTCTGATTAACATGCTAATATTGGCACTGTGCATCATGAGGGGGGTCAAAATCAAGGACCAGAAAAGGAGGGAAGCAAATGAGAGAAAAAAAGCATGATAAAGGGGTGTCGGGTCTGAACCCAGTCTGGCAAACCTGAAAGTGGCATTTGGAGTTTAAGGTTAGGTGAGGTAAGGTGATTTACCTGTGCCACACCTGTGACAATAATAGCTACCCCCTCCGCTGTCTCTACATCCTCACACTTGGGTTGCAGGGTCATAATCTCAAGGGTTATCCTGTGAAAATGAAAAAAAAAAGGGAAACAAACCAAAAAAGTTGGCTATGATCTACGGGAAGAATGTCAAGCGGTGTGAAAACAAGAAAGAAGGTGGGATTAAAGAAAGATGTGAAGGTAAACCACACAAAATTAATCTGTAGGGTGAAAATACGAAGACACACCATTTGGTCGGCACAAATCAGGTTTTGACCATGGGCTGTAATGGCATCCTCTGGATCCAGATTCCCAGAACCTTAAAGATTATTTCCCAACCCACAATATTCCCGAAAGCCCATCTGATACGTTCCTCATCCATTACAGACCCAACAGTCAAAACAGGCTGACACGAGCCATCAGTTTACATGAGCCATGAGCGCTGCGTAGCCAAACTCCAGACAAGGATAGTGAGAGATGACTGGCTCTCCTTCACTGCAGAGGAAGACCAACACAAAAGTGTGGAAGGGAGCGTGAGAGCACGTGTATGTATGTAACGTGGGAAATGGAACCAGGCCACCGCCCTTCACATCCTGAGCACTTCAAATTGATCTCGGTCTCATTTGGTTGGCTTTTTCATTCAGTGTGATTACCTGAGCGACCCCTGTCACATCCAAGGGGACACCCTCCGAAGTTTCGATATTCTCACAGCGACAGAGGATGGTCATTATCTCCAGAGAGAGTCTATGTGGGGGAGATGAGGGGTGGAGGGGAGGGGGAGAGAGGATGAGGATGGTGGGAAGGAGGGAAGGCAGGACAGCACAATATTATCAGTTGTGTTAACATATCTGAAAGGGGAGGACAGAGGTCAGGGTTCAAGGTTAGGGAGGATGGGTGCTGGTGTTGATTGCAGTTGAATCCAGACCATCAGGAAGCCGCTGTCTGCTGCATATGGAGAGAGCTTTCATGTCATTTATCTTTGAAATCTCATGAGAGACTCTGAATGGATGTCTAATTAGATCCGTTATACTTTGCCCTCACACTAACTGTTGGCATTCACAACCCTAGATTACTCCCCTACACATCTATGACAAAGCGATTTCCATTTCTGATAAGGTGTTTATGCTACAGATGGATTTGGACAAAGAGGCTGCACAAAAATTATTATTCTTATATTTTGAAATAGATCTTAGTATAATTTTAACAGATTACAATGCATTACAATATAAATGTGTAGGTCAATTGCGTGTAGCATTCTTTATGTAGACTAAATATTCTAATCAAGATGATAATTTATTTTAATTAAGAGCTGAAATACACTACAAATACACTACACTCACTACACTAAACTACAAAACAGATTTTAAAACACTAGGCCGACTTGTAAATGCTAACAAAGAAACACTGGGTATCATACACTAAACCAGTGGTTCTCAACCTTTTTAATTCAAAGGTGCATCATTGTCCAACACCATATTCAGGATCACTATAAACTGAACAAAATGATGAAAGCAACACTTTTTTTTGGGCCACATTTTTCATGAGCCAAACTCAAAGACCAAAAACTTTTGCCATGTACACCAAAGGCCTATTTCTCTCAAATATTTTTCACAAATCTGTAAGTCTGTGTTAGTGAGCACAACAGGTTGTTGATTGTGGCCTGTGGAATGTTGGTCCACTCCTCTTCAATGGCTGTGCAAATTTGCTGGATATTGGAAGGAACTGAAACAAGCTGTCGTATACGCCAATCCAGAGCATCCCATACTCACCATACATGCTCAATGGGTGACATGTATGGTGAGTATGATGGCCATGCAAGAACTGGGATGTTTTCAGCTTCCAGGAATTGTGTTCAGATCCTTGCAACATGGGGCCGTGCACTATCATGCTGCAACAAGAGGTGATGGTCATGGATGAATGGCACAATAATGGGCCTCAGGATCTTGTCACAGTATCATCAAAATGCCATCAAAAAAACGCACGTGTATTTGTTGTCCATAACATATGCCTGCCCATACCATAACCCCACCACCACCATGGGCCACTCGATCCACCAAGTTAACATCAGCAAACCGCTCACCCACGCGAAGCCATACATGCTGTCTGTCATCTGCCCTGTGCGGTGAAAACTTGGATTCATCCGTGAAGAGAACACTTCTCACGCCATCAAATGTGAGCATTTGCCCACTCAAGTCGGTTACGAATGATGAACTGCAGCTGAGACTCTGATGAGGACTATGAGCATGCAGATTATCTTCCATGAGCAATTTCTGAGAGTTTGTGCACAAAATCTTTGGCTATGCAAACCGACTGCTGCAGCAGCCGTCCGGTTGGCTGTTCTCAGATGATCTTGAAGGTGAAGATGCTGGACGTGGAGGTCCTGGGCTGGTGTGGTTACAAGTGGTCTGGGGTTTTGAGGCCGGTTGGATATACTGGCAAATTCTCTGAAACGTCTTTGGAGATGGCTTATGGCAGAGAAATTAACATTAAATTCACAGATAACAGCTCTGATGGACATCCCTGCAGTCAGCATGCCAATTGCACGCTACCTCTAAACTTGCAACTACCTTTTTAATTGGACTGAAATGAAACCCAGCCTTGCTTTATTTCTAAGCTATGCGCTCAGCTAAACAACTGTTGTTACCACTGTTAACCACACAATGCATATTTACAGTTCTTTTTTTTACTTTGAATCCCTCAACAGAAATTGCTGAAATTGATAGTCATTTCATCTTCCTATTGACTCGAACAATAAAAAGTATGAAATAAACTATTTAATTTTAGCTGTGACATTTAAAGTTGTTGCTGCATTTCTGCAATAGTACACCTTTTCTCACAAATCCATTTGTTGTAAAATGACTCTGACAGATGACCAAATAACTGCTCGTGTTCTTATCAATGGATGGTGGTCAATTTTGGTAAATCAAATTAACTATGTTAGTGAAGTATTTTTTTTTAATGTAGGGTATGAAAGCATCAGGTGGTGACCAGGGAATAGTGGGGAGTAATTCTCAGAGACATCTCTTGCTCAAGAACTAAATCCTTCCGCTGTGCAGAAATAGAAGTGTAATAAAAGTCTTCTGATCTGTATTTCCAAAGATTTGATTTATAATAATAATCTTATGATCCCCAGCAGTGAGACACCAGAAACAGATAAGATGGTCAGACACACACAGGTGAGTCCAGTGCTTAAAAGGCAGGTTAGCTCAGCAAACACTTAAAGAAATGAACAGGAGAGGAACATCAGAGAAATGGCAGACTGGTTATTACAGATTGTACATGCATAACTATCTCAATAATGATTAAAGAAGGAAACAAGAAATGGATATAAACCATACACTTCAGAATGATAAACAGTTCTGTTCTCTTATTTCATACATATGACTTGTTGTCATACTAATGTTCAAACACGGGTTCTCAACTCTGGCTCTCAAGAAGTCACTGACATTGTGTGACAGGTGGGATTCAGTTTATGGCATTTCTCATTCATTCCTATGGTATCTGTAAATGGCGAATGAGTGTCGCACAACTCTGACTGAAATTCAGTGACATCAAGGCTGTAATGTGATTGGTTATTAAGGCACACATAATCCAAGTTGACCATTACACTTTCTCCAATAGTAAGTAAAACATTCCCTCTCATCTCCCAATAGTGGAGGTAAACTGGAAGAGGAAAATGGATCTTGAGAGCCGGAGTTGAGAACCCCTGTTCCAACAGCTACAAGCACTGTGTACCCTACACAATAAACAGTGCTCATACTGAACGACACGCAGTGTATGCTTTTTATACTGTGCTTAACAAACATTTTATTCTTACAGTTATGGTCCAAAAAATGTCTATTGAGGACAAATTGAATAGTTTGTTTAAACAGCAATCAGTGATATTGACACCGCAAATGTGCAAATAAGAAGGAGGGTACCACAGGGTAAGAATAAGGGTTTACCATTTCACAGTACTAAACCTGTATAACCAGGGTTATTTCCTAACCTAGCGCAAAGAATGAAAATGTGTGAAACAAAATAGCATAACCAAGGTTTCCTATAACCCGGCGTTAACAAATGTTAAATGTCTCAAAAGCTTTATATAATTTATGCATAAATGCAGTTCCACAGATGTTTGGATTCACTATGTATTCATCAGCAGATGCTACACTATTAATGGTCTTCTGTTTGTAACGACTGAAGCTTAACTTCAGTCAACACTTAAGTGTTGTTAATTCTGTTTACATTTCCAAACACGAACCTTGGATACTCAGGCCCTTAATGAAGTGGGTGGGGATACTAATACTGATATATTAGACAATGTTTGTGCTTCACGTTAAGCTGAAGACTATCACTGAAAAGAAGAATCTTCAGCAGATACACTATTTCTTTTCTGTATAGTAAATGGAGTTACTTTAGTTACAATCAATGTCTTTTAGATGTTGGGAAGAAAACAACAGGCACAGGTGTGTGCGTACTCTGGAGTTTCTTAAATTATATTCACTAGTTTAAGTAGTCTAGCCAGACAAATATGAGTATGCCGTGACACGACTCTAAAATGGCCCTAATGCTCACTCAGGAGGAACTGAAATGCACATATATGGAGAATAGAGTGATTCAGTCAGTGGGAGAAGGGTTTGTTTACCTTGTGAGCTAGTAAACACAATAGCAGGAGTGAATGTGATGAATAAACATTCTTACTTCTGTATGTCGGTGATGAGCCACCACGCCCAGGCCCAGCCGCCCACTGTATACCTCTTCTCATCAGAGCCACAGCAGCCACCTGAGAAAATAAACACCGCATATTTAGCACAAATACACATTCCACATTAATCTCACTTTTAAACTCAAACATGCTTTCAATCATTGTGGCAGTCTAGAATGGCAATCTAACATTAAAGCGGATACTTGCATAATAAATATTCTTTAAAAATAATACATAATAAAAATAATAAAAGTCTTTTTTTAAATCAAACCATATTTTTCTATTTTAAAACTTTCAGCCTATTTCACAAGTAATTGGTAATTCACCACTTTCACCATATAACGGTGGTGACACCCGGATGTACACTTTTACCGTATTTTTCGGACTATAAGTCGCACCTGAGTATAAGTCGCATCAGTCAAAAATGATGAGGAAAAAACCTAATAAATGCGCCTCTTTTCAATAAAGTCGGTTATCTAAAAGCTGGTTCACACGGCAGGATAATTAGGCCGATTTTAGCCCCGATTCACCCCTTCCGACAATCTTAGGATGCTCAGATTATCGTAAAATAATCTGATCAAATATTCCTGCCGTGTGTGGTGTGTTAAAACTGCTCTCCTCTGCTCGGAAGAATGTCGGGACCGCTCCGATCTCAAATAGGGGATGTGATGTGTTGATATTGCCGTGTGGCTGCACACCACACACCAAACGACCAAAACTGTTAGACCCGTGATTTTTTATCGCCGTGTGTGGGGTCGCTCAGGTTTGGAAAATCGGCCGACAATTTTAAAATCGTCCCGTGTGAACCAGGCCTAATCAGCTGTAAATTCCATCAGGTGCTTGATTTCACACAGAGAAGTTATTACGCTAATTAGAGAACAGTCTTTACTGACGAGATGTCCATTAATCACCAAAAAATGAAGATACTGTCAACTTATAATAACCCTCAATTTGTTCTAAACCTTTGTTAATTTTTTTTCTCCTCAACATAAAATACATAAAAATATAAACATATATTTTAAAGAATGGTCCCCACTGACTTTTTACAAGATTTTTTTTTTTTTTATATAAATTGCCACTTGTTCCAAATATATTATTTTGTGTTGAACAACAGAAGGCATCTCATACAGGTTTAAAACATCAACATAATTTCAATTTTTGGGTGAACTATTCCTCTAAAGCAGCCTAATATAGAGTTTCCCATAGATTTATTTATTTGTGCCACCACAATATCAAAACTGACCGCCACAAATAGATTTTCCAAAAGGCTTTGACTTCATTGAATAAACATGAGCACTGCACGTTTAAAAACCAAAAATCAGCACGGGTGTTTTTATTTTATGCATTTTCAATTATCAATGTCATTTTCATTTAATATTGCCTGTAATGCCTGATAAAGCAGCATTTGTGAGTGGAGCGCTGCTTTGTAAAGCTGTTACCATAGAAACCTCTATCTCTCCCGCTCTAAAAGCGCCTCCTGCTGGCAGAGAATGAATTTGCATATTTACGGTGGAGGGGGAGTGTAAGGATGTGGGAGACACAAGCTGTTGTTGCCATTTGTGTCAATAATGTAAATCAAACATCAGAAAGAAAATCACTTACTGTCCTTGACTGAATCACTTTAGAAAAAATAAAAACAAATGTATATTGAATTTACATAGTGAAGACTATTCAGTCCATGTGCACATTTTCTTTATACAATATAATATATATTATTCAGTGCTTTAAGTTTTTCCAAGTATGCACATCCAGTTGCTCATGTTGTGAACAAACTAATGCCACAGTAGGCAAGGAATTAGATGGGTAAGTGTAAAACAGACCATCCAGTTCTCCAAGATATTTAGGCTGCTTGTCTGTGGAAATATAAATATTGTTGGGTCAACCATGACATGTGACCTGGACTTCAGGGAGATAATGTAAGATTGATTACATTCAGCTGCCAATGTTATAACATTCATGTCATGTTTCCTGAAGTTTAAGCATCAGTTTGGACTCCTGATCTATGTTTAACATGATATATAAACAGCTGAGGCCTTTAACCATTAGGTATTTGAGATAAGTTCCTCATATGGTTCCTGAATAGTAACCATGTCATCAGCTATTAGTGTGCAATCCTCAGCTGTTGTTTGAAACACTTGCACAACTGCAGCCAGATCAATCCCGAGAAATACAGCGAGTTAGCCCACTGGCATGTGCTTCTGGCATGTGACTTTATTTCATGAAACATGACCAATGCGGACACAATGTTAAAGCAGGTAAAGCAATGAGGAAATAACCCTGCAGGAACCTGTTCAGTTGGGAAAAAAAAATTGGTAGTTGACAATTTAAAATAAAAGAACTAGCAAATTTTGTGCCAGTGTACAGTTTAGTGTACAACTCTGTTGGGTATATTTGATATACTATATAAAAGTAGATCTAGCTTAAAGGTGTATTGACTGTATCCAACAATTAAAATCATACAATAATATGGTAATTTTGATGTAGTCTATTGATTTAAACTCTATTCATGTATTGAAATGTTATATTTTGCTATTATTTTGTCCCAAACGTGCACACAATCCCATACCTGCTTGATTTTCTCCATTAAAAGTAAATAAATAGATAAATCATGTAACAATATTATGAAACCCAGGAACCTTTCTTCAACATACCAGAAAGACAAGTAATGACAAAATTATAGAAATCAGCCTTTGGACTACGTAGACAAATCCCGATTATTACAAACAGGAGCATGCTAAAAGGGAAATTGTACGATGAGTAGTAAATCTATCTGTTCCTGGAGATCTACCACCTGTTCCAAACCTGATCAATCACACCTGCCTGTAATTATCAAGTGCTCCTGAAGCTGTTGGTTAAATGATTCAGTTGTGTTTGATCAGGGTTGCAGGAACAGGATGGTTTGATTGACACCGTTTCTATTAAACACGACTATCTTTACCCTGCATCGTGAAAACGCCTTTGTATGAAGACTATTATTGTCTTCATACAAAGGCCCACAATCATGTTGTGATCATCTGATCACGTGATATATAGATTTGGTTTAATATGATTTATATATTCAGATACGGCCGTGGCAGCGGCATGTGTACGCAGTCAAAAAGCACAAATACATAAATCGTGTGTTAAAACTAAACAACTATATAAACGATCAATATTCAAGACCAAGAGGATTTCAAGATAAGAAAGTCGATTTCATTGCGTAAGCACGTCGAACGACGGAGCACGAGACACAACAACAACACAGGCCGAGTGATTGAGTGTTTCTGCATGCGACACAAACCACATCCACTACTCGGCTGAAACCTCCCCCCGAAACGCTTGAGAAAGTAAGCTATAATTCCAGTTAACGTTACACTGTTGAATAAAATCCATGTATGATGATTTACATAAACATTATACGTTAGCTAAGTTTCAGAAGAATATAATACACGAGAAAAGCGGACTGCTTTGAGAGAAACTGAATTGTTACCTGATACCACCAGGGCTTCGTTTGGTCCTACAGTGTGGCAATTCCCCATATTTCTCCTTCACGACGCCTTTAAAAAGCTATTCAGACCGTGAGAATTATAGTTACTTCTTTTTTTCCAACGACGACGGAAGACTAAATTGAAAACGATCAGATACAACGACAAGACTCTGAATGAAGTCTTCTATACACGATATTCCTTAGGATTTCTGCTGGCAGTAACGCTAAGTCACTCACCGCCCTTTCAGATATATGACGACTGTTACGACATAACGACAAAACATGTTACATTTGTGTTATTCTTCGAGCTTCCAGTAGAGAGCGCCAAAAGATCTTAAATGAGCTCCAGAGACCAGAGTTACTTTAGTTTGCCATTCCAGCTGCTCTTTTGCAAAAACATTCAATACAATGCTTTTATGACTTTTTAAAGAGTTTGGTTTAGGCTTTTTTATATTAATTATAGTTGACTACTTGTCCCTCAGCACATGACAAGCTCATGTCAAAGGCAATTATGAAGTCGGCTTTACCCATGATTTATATTTATTAATTGGATGTCGGGTTCTTAATTTTTTTGAAGATATTCAAGGACAGAAGTAACCACCTATAACATAAAAGTGTGAAATAGGTTACGTCCTTATCTGATCTTTTTGATTTGAAGCGTTTTATTGGCTACTCGTTCAGTTGCATTTCTCTTATCTGTGCCAGGCAGCAACATGCCCATCTTCCACCCAGAGCTTACCATCAAAGCACTGGTTCTCTACTTTAAGTTTCATAGAAAAGAGAAAAACATATCAGATATCTTGAGCTTGAGCCCTATCTCTTTGATTGTTTAGAAGACACTTTCAGAAATGCAGAAGCAAATATATATATATATATATATATATATATATATATATATATATATATATATATATATATATATATATATTGTTTTCCTGTAGCTCAATTGGTAGAGCATTGATCTATCAAGGTTGGGGGTTCGATTCCCCGGGAACACATGGTAAAAAATTGATAGAGAGCAAACTTTTTTTTTTTTTTTTTTACAGCAAGCCGATTCTGTTTATACCAATTTTTTTACATTAAGGGATGTACATGCACTTTGTGGATCTGCTTTTGACACATGTAATATTTTATTTATGAAAATGAATAACCAGAGGAGCTTGTTGAATCCACATCATGGTTTTGGTAGTTCATAATATGTTATTCAAACATAATCTGTGCAGACCTGGGGCCTGTTGCACAAAAGTAGGATAAGGGATTAAGCCAGGATATCTTGGTGATCCTGGCTCAATTGATCCCTAATCCAGTTGCACTAAAGCTGGATAGGGGGCAGGAGGATATGTTATGGTATAAATTACCATGGAGATTTATTCTGTGGAGCTAGCCTGCTCCAGACCAGGCTAAATTCCAGGATCTATTTAATCTCATCCCTAATGTCAGTCAGCAGTCGCCACAAATGGAAACCAATAGTTATTTCACTGCTCACTATGCATTGTTATCACATATAACTAGACCCACTGTCATTATTTAAACGTTTGTGATCATTAATTTCAATCATTTTGGATAAATAATGATTTTTAGATGTTGCTATCATTAGATAATTTACAGTTTCCCATAGACTATAAGGCTATATATAAAATGATAGAATATTAGGGCCACAGAGGGGAAAAAAAGACAAGTCATAATATTGTAACCAGTTGTTTTAAAGGAGGACAGTTGTTAAAATGACAGATGTGGGGCATTTCGTGAAATTGTACTTCAGTATGGTTTCATAAACAAAGACATGCTGATGTGCCAGAATATGAAGTATCACATTATCATTACTATCAAAACTGTAAAAAGAATATGTTGCTTTTCTGCAGAAAGAACCATCCTCATAAATTTATGACTTTATCCTTTTTCCTCAGTGGGGCCCTAGTACTCTGTCATATAAACAAATACACATTCCATATGAATATAAAAACACAATGTGTAACATTGTTCCTTTATTGAATAAGGACAAAACAAAGCAGGTAAACTATCAGCTCCTTTCGAAACTGAAGTCACAGTGACTCTACAAGATGGAAAGCACAGAATCAAAGCATATTATACAAAATGATACATACACATTCAAAGGTCTGTATATAACACACCTTGCATGTCTGCACACTAAAATAAATGCAGGACAAATCCATACACATCAACTGAACAGACAAATGAATGGATGCAGTAGCCTCCCTGCAGCCTTGTATTACACACAGTATACCGCACAAACATCATAAGAGGCCAAATTCGTAAAAAAACAACCCAAAAAAACCCTATTTCCTCTGCCACAGCAGGACATTTTTTACCTAAATTGAAAGCACACATACGGACTAAAATAATTCAACACATATTGGTCCCTCAGCAGCCGACCACTGTCGTCATCAGGGAAGATTGCCGGATTGTCCCAGTCCATGGCTGGTGGCACTCTGGGGGCCCTCTCCTTCCTCAGGCAGGCCACATTGTGGAGGACAGCACAAGCCACAGTAATATCACATGCCCTAACAGGGTTGACCCTTAATTTGTGAAGGCAGTGAAAGCGTGCCTTCAGGAGGCCAAAGGTCATTTCAACTCTGGCCCTGGTCCTGGCATGGGCATGGTTGTAGGCCTGCTGTGCTTCCTGGGGGTCTCTGAAAGGTGTCAGGAGAAAAGGCTGGCAGCCATACCCCCTGTCTCCCAGCAACACACCAGAGAATTCACCGGTCAACACAAAATCTCATCATTACTACCTCATAAACACAGTGATATTCTTGACACAGCCATGATGGTTATAAATAGGGGTTGTGTGGCTTACCTTGTGATAGGCACTGATAGATTTCAGAGGCCTGAAAGATTCTGGAGTCATGGACTGAGCCAGGCCATTTCGCCACAACATTGCTGATCACACAGTCAGCATTGCAGACCATCTGAAATCATAAGATGAGGAATATTACACCAATCAATGCACATCATTGGCAATGCAGAGTGTTCGTCAATGGACAATATCAAAAAGTTATGTTCACCTGAACATTAATGCTGTGAAAGGATTTCCTATTCACAAAATCTGCCTCATGGGCACCTGAGGGGGCTTTTATCCTTATGTGTGTGCAGTCCACTGCACCAATGACATTGGGGAAACCGGTCACACAAAGTAATGAGTATCCTACTAGGTGTTAACAGTTGTCCTGTAATTTGTAGATCCTCTTACCTGCAATCCTATAGAACTCCCCTTTCATGTCACAGAGTCTTCTGTGGCCAGGGAAGGAGATGAAGACATCTGCTAATGCTTTGATAGCCAGACACGCACTCCTTATTGTGCGGCAAATTGTGGCCTTGTTCAGCTGTTCTGCATCCCCCACTGAGTACAGGAAGGCTCCACTAGCAAAAAAGCGCAAGGCCACACAAACCATTTGCTCCACACTCAGTGCATGGCTCCGTGCAGTGCGGTGCTTAATCCTGGGACCCAGTAGTCTGCATAGATACCTGATGCCATCTGCAGAAAACCTGTATCTTTCATACAGATGGTCATCAGGGAAGGCCAGTGGGTCCAACCGGTCCCTGAAGACCCTTTCTCGCCAGAAGGCTCTCCTCAGCACAAGTGCTTCTTCATCCACCACATCTCGCAAGAATGGGCATGCCATTGTCAGAGCAGAAAGGAACACACAATTTTGGGCCTTCATATAGGCTAGTGGCCACACCTGGTGCTGGGGAGGTGGGCAAAAGAGGCCGGTGCCTTATAACGATGACTTGGTTGTACTGATTGCTGTGAAAAAAAAAAATACCTTAGAAAGATGCCACCGTCCTGTGTGCTCACAATAGGAGCTCATATGTCATGGCTCACTTGACTTTACGAGAATATACCTAATTTTTATTTTGAGCTGTGTCATCTTCTTGGAGCTGGGGGAGGAAAGAAAAATAATGATTAATACATTTGTGTTACAGTTAGCATACAGTGTACATTGAAGGCATATCTCACCTCCCTCTCAAGTTTTTTTATTTCAAGGTCCAGTTTCCTAATTGTCCTCTTTTTTATTTCGGACTCCAGTGCAAGATTTTCTATCTTTTTCTTCTTGTACTGAATGTCTATGTCTGCCAGTTCTATTTGGCGCCGGAGGTGGTTGCCATACAACTTTCTGATAGCTTGTGAGCTCTGTGAACAAAATACAATTAGCGCAGCTGGAATTTGGCAGGATGTGGTGTCCTTTTATTAATACGCACTATGTTGCCAGGCTGGTTTTCCCACTGTATAGCATCTGGGTCCTGTAAAAGAAATTAGATTTTTTGATTTTGATGAGGACTCCTCACCATTGTAGAGTAAATAGTACTTTCACAGTCTTAACATGATACCCCATGCCTTCTGGAATCCAGAGAGATGGTCTCCTCCTCATCATCGTCTCCATCATGTGCTGTTGCTGCTGCACTGGGGCTTTCACCCGATCACATTTAATCGGATTCATATTGAAGCTAGTAGACAAGACATGCCAGGCCTACAGTATGCCTTTGATGGAGTACTCACTGGATCAGCATCTAGAAAATATTAAAGATTTTTTTTAGATATTTTTTTTTACTGAAAACAAGACAAAAATACTAAGTAAGAAAGACATTTTTGCAGTGCAGTGAGCAACCGACCTTGGGTCCTTTGAAAGGCGCTATATAAATTAAAGTGATTATTATTATAGCTCATCTATGTATTCAAGAAAATTTTATTTATATAGCACTTTTCACAATTGTTTCATTCTGTCAAAGCTGCTTTACATTAATAAAAGCAGGGGAAACACAAAAAAAACCGGTGGACAACATAATAAGCAGAGTACAACGGCTAAGATTAAACCGTACTGAGCGTAGTAACGTAAAATAATAATGTAAGGCTTTAATAATAATATATCATAGCTTTATACAGTGTGATGGAGTTACGTTACACAACTTCACTCATATATGCAGTGCATTTCAATAAAAAAAATGTAACCGTTTCATAATTACAGTACAACTGCGTTTTTGGAGATGTGAATTAAATATTTGATTTGTAATTGTGATGTTTCAGCGGAGCGATGAGTGTGTAATTGTGCACTACTTTCGCATTCAGGCGGTCTGCAATACTTTGCCACGCTTTTTCTCTTTGCTTTATCACTGTGGCGGTGTTGCTTTTCTTCTTAATTATATCTTTTACCTCCTCGTATGCCTCCATGAGGATTTGTGCTTCCGACGGGGAAAAGTACACGGCTCTAGTTGCCATGGTAAATCAGTTAATCTGTGATCTGTGGCGGGCTCTATTTGAGTGAGCCGTGAGCGCGCACCTATCCAGGATTGGTTTCACCTGGCTTAATGAATCCGTGTCTGCTCATCCTGGCTTGGTCTTTGTGCAACCAATTAAGCCTGGACGCACATATTTTGGCTTTATTGAGCTCAGCTGAGTCATTTATCCCTGATGTCTTAATTCTACTTTTGTGCAACAGGCCCCTGGTGTTTCATTATTTAAGTGAAACCTTTATATTAAATAACACATAATAGCTTTATATCAGCCTTCACAGATGCTTATTTGGTAGTTACACTGTTTAGCTTTTCTTTCAACACTTTTCAACAAAAAATGTTTTTTAATTTGGTCTTCTGAAGTATTCTAATTTGTTTAAATTGTGAATTGGTGGGTTTTTGTTAAATGTGAGCCAAAATCATCACAATTAAAAAAACCAAAGACTTAAACTACTTCAGTCTGTGTGCAATTAATTTATTTAACAAACGAGTTTCACAATTTGAGTGGAATTACTGAAATAAATGAACTTTTTCACAACATTCTAATTAATTGAGAAGCACCTGATATGTCTGTTGTCGGTATGACCCAAGGAATATGTTGAGACCAGTTTCATTACAATACCCTAATGCGATCAAAAGTTATTAGCATTTTTGGAAATTTCATAACTAAAGGTTAATGAATGGTTTATTACTATTGGCCAATAGGTGGCGCTGTTACCAAATTGATGTGACATGGTCAGTGTGAGGTGACAACAAACACATACAAAGTTTGGTGTAAATATGGCAAACCTTTGAGAGATACAGCCTCAGATGCAGTTTGGCATCTATTCCGCAAATTCGTTCATGCGCTAAACGAAAATCGTTTTGTGTATCGACAGGAAATCCATTACTTCTGCCAGCTTGGTCAGCAGATGATCCGAGCCAAATTTGGTGAAAATCGGACCAATGTTCTAGGAGGAGTTCGAAAAAGTAGATTGTCAACATGAATCAAAATGGTGGACAGGAAATTCAGCCAATATTGGTAAAATTGGTATCTGTGTTTTCATCATGATCCAAGGAATCCATCAACAATAGATTACAACAGGTTAATATAAGCAACACTTTTTGAGTAGGGGAAGTTGTGGCTAAGTGGTTAGAGAGTTAGTCTCTTAAACCTAAGGGTGTGGGTTTGAGTCTTGAGCCGGCAATACCACCACTGAGGATGGGTTAAATGCAGAGCACGAATTATGAGGATGGGTCACCATACTTGGCTGTATGTCACATCACTTTGATTACCATGAGGGTATGGAGCTGAAGGCTAAGGTGTTTGTAAAATACAGCATTTTAGAACATAATTCAAAATGGCTGAAGCCTAAAATGTCTGACGTGGGAAAACTGGGTATCATTCAATTTGGCATGATGCACTGAATCTAAAGAGACCAGTTTTGATTGTGATTTTTGGCCAAGGCAAGTTATGAGGTCTCCTGACCACTAGGGGGCAAAGCGCCAAAACAATGCAGGTAGTCACACCACTGGCTCTGCACCCATTTATCCAAAAATCTTTACTTCAGACTTATGTTCCCTCTAGAAGCTTGCATTTTGCATGTGAACATCGCTTGATTATGCATCGCAAAAAGGCAGAAAATCCCTTTTACAAACTTTTAAATGAAATGTTCCCTCCTGGTGGAATGACCTCCTCAACTCAATCCAAGCAGCTGAGTCCTTAGCTATATTCAAGAATCTCTTCTCTTCCAGCTTTATTTGACCCTCCAACTTTAGCACTCACTATTCTAATTCTATTCTTTAAAAAAAACTTGTCCTTTTTAGACTGTTCATTTACTAACAGCTCAATATTAATAATAAAAAAGAACTTCTCTAATCTTTTTGTATTCTATCTGTTTTCTTTTTATTTATTATGTAATACAAATAATAATAATAATAAAAAACCTTGCTGCGTGTACTGCGTTAAGCTGAGGCTTGTTATAGCACTTGCATATCGTTGCTCTCTTGTTGATTTTGATTGCTTCCAATGTCCTAATTTGTAAATAGCTTTGGATAAAATTATGGCTAATAGGTTAAATATAAATGTATGCAAATGTTTTTATTTAGTTTATTTTTTATTTATACTCCATAGAAATGAAAATAAGTACAAAAACAAACAAACAAACAAAAAACCAATACTGCAATGTCACAAAAGCTTTATTTTGCATGACTGTAAATATTACACTCTGTAATCATCAGGCATGTTTTCCATTACTATTTTAAGATGTATATCAGTGATTAGTGATCATATTTATCAGGTAAAAAAAAATCATTAAGGAAACATTAGGAAAAGATTTACATTGCAATATCAATTTCAGCTCAAGATTGGTCTTAAAGATGTTGGCTACTGATTGTAGGGTGTTAACATAATAAGTTCTTCACTTAACAATAGCTCATATGGATTCATATTTCAGGCTATCACTTCTGCAGGCTCCTAAAAATAATCAGAAACAGTTGACAGTGAGTCTCCTCTGATGGATAAGTAAAAGAGAAGTATTCATATTGTATTTCTCACTCTGTAGATCTGTGGTGTTTACTTCTTCTAGAAGTTGTGGACATCAAGTATAAACAAAATATAGTAATAAAAACAGTAAAGGGTTATACTAACCTCTTTTCAACAGCCTTCATTATGTAGTTCTGTGTGAATTTAGATTCTGGATTCAAGCATTTCTGCTCTGTACTATTTTTCAGAGTAACACTACAGAAGACCATGAGACAAAATAAGCTGCATGATCATTTGTCTTTCAACATATTTAAACAGAGATGTACAGTATTTAGAGAATATATGTAAATAACGGTATGTGCTTACACAATCTCCTGGGATTTACAAGAGGGACTTGGTGGTATGATTTCAACCTTCTCAATCAGTTTTGGGGGAACCATTTTCACACCTTTTCCAGCACAAAAACACCTGCCCTTTGGAGCTCTAGCCTGGCCTGGAGGAGAAAAACAGAGCATTGTACCATTATCTACAACAGCCTGCCATGCAAGAAGATTTCATGATATAAATGCACAACATCAAAAACCTGAATATTTGCATTTCTTCGATCTGCAAAGCTCAGAGATCAAACTCACCTTTCACCTCTACAACAAGCAGGCAGCCTAGAATAACCACAGCTGTAATGATTTTCATAATGTCGATCCTCACTGATCTCACTAATGGCTGATTAATGAAGTTGTGGGTGATTAAGGTCAGCTGCTTTATTTTTATGCTTTTATTAGGGATTTTCCCTCCCTGAGAATTTTTTATTTAGTTAGTTTTTGTTTCTATAGTCCAGCATCTGTACTTCATTTCTCAGAAACACTTTCTTTTCATGCAGACTTGACCTTTCCAAGAAAGAGGAAGGAATTATTTGAATAATAATTGTCTTTTGTCAATATTAGACTGTAATTACAATAAAATTGCAATTACATAATAAGCATAATAATAATTTGTATTAAATTACAATGATTATGTTTTTTTGTTTTTATGTTTTAATGCTTTTCGTGGCAATAATAGTGTATTATTGCAATTATAGTCTAACAGACTATAATTGCAATTTTACGTATTGCAATGCAGAAAGAATTAGGCCATTAAAAGAATAAAAAACTTAATCATTGTGTAATTTAATACACATTTGTATTTTGAATTTACAGACAGTCTGTGTATTAGTAGGGGACTTCCGGTGACTCTTTATGCAGGTGCATCAGTAGGTACTGTGGCAAGAAGTAAGTAGGTCACTGAACCATTTCTCAACACATTTGTTAAAAAACACTAGATTCAGGTACAAAACAAGTGTGAGTATGAGTGAGTCAGTGAATTATTTAATGATCTGAATCATTCAACAATCGGGGCATAGGTGGTGGATATTTTTTTACTTTTGCACAAGGCCCATTGCAATGCCACTGTGCTCTAGTAAAATATTACCGGAACCTTTGTCTGACAATGGAGATGTCTGTATACCAACCTAAGAATCATTTACAGTAATGCACATGAGCAATTAGGTAATGTGTGTTTTCTGTCAGCTGTTCGGAAATCTGAACTAGGGATGCCAGATGGTGATTGAATCAGTCGGTCAAATGGGTTTGCAAAAAGGTCTGAGATTTTTAGTAACAGGATGTTTTATATGGCAGAAAACAAAAAGAGATGCAGATTTTTTTTTGTTTTTTACCTAGAATCCTTTGTAGGGAACAAAACTGTCAGCTATGAAGCAGCTCTTTATTGCACATGCAGCTTGTGAATGGCTCTGCTTTACAGGAAAGACAATTTATATTCATCCAATAGTAGGGAAAAAAAAGTTTTAAAATATGGTGACATGTTTTTGACGAGGGTGCTATGCCCAATTCATAAAGAAATGCTAGAAATAGTCCTGTGACATTTGAATCTGCTGTTGCTTAGTTTCAAACCGGTTTTCTTAGCTGATGAATAATAATCAAAAGTAACTGACAATATCGTATCAAAAATATACGTCACTCAGTAATAATTCCTTATTTTATGACCTGTGCTGAATATCAGCCTGCGGTCTTTTGCAGGCACAAGACTGAATCACAGCGTGGTGATGTAAACCACAAACTAGTGCAGACCAAGAGTTCTTTTAAAAATAGAGCTTAATAGAAGACAGTGGTTGGCGGCTCTCACTACCCTTTTACTGTACATTGCATGTTCTATTTTAAAGTATTGGATAAAAACATGATTTATTGAAATTAGGGAATGCTGACATGCACGATTTACTTCAATATGAGAAAAACTTGTATATGAGTAGTTTAACTGGTATAAACAGCTGTTTCAGGCATATCAATACAGTAGAGAAAATAGATGGACCGATGGATATAGAGATAGATAGATAGATAGATGATAGATAGATATATTCAAAAATAACAGTAAACACAAATTGCTTCACTAGTGTGGATTTGTGCTATTCACAAAACAATATTTCATCACACAACATCATGAGCTGTTGTCAGATATAAAATATCAAATGACTAATGATAATCTGTTTGAAGAATAGAGCAGAGAATGAGTGACCACCTCCTCTTTTCCTTTTTCAAGAGAGAATCATTTGTTTAAACTCTTTGTTCATTTAATGATGAGGCAACTAACAAGTCTTTTTTGTTATTATTATTTTTAAACCACTTCTTCTGATCACAGTTAGAAGTAGTTGTCTATTTCAATTCATTTTTGGGATGGGGGATGGAAATGTAGCTTGCATCTCTTTCAGTTGATTGATTTATCCAGTGCAGTTGCAACCTACTTTAGTTTGCACTGGCAAAAGTCTTTCTGCTAGCCAGGTTGGTCAAAAATAACTGCTTATAACGGAGACACTGTTTACAGTAGTTGCAGTCTTTAAAGCTTAATGTTTTACCTCATGTTTTATATACCAATGGGACTATTGTGTTTGTAAATGGAGATGCATTTTCACTCAGAATGTCAGAATGCAAGAACTACTCTGAAAGGTCAGAAGACGTAATTAATATATTAAAAAGCTTTATTTGACAACTTTGTGGACAATGAAAATAAAATCATACAGCAAATTATAACAAGACTGTACATATGACACATTGTTCAGTGGTCTTATTAAAATATGTTTGTGCAAACAACCTAGTGGTCACATAAAAAATTAATTTAATCAGCTTACAAATTATGAAATATTAATAATTAGGCAAAATATGAATACATCTTAAGTCAGTGAAGGAATTTGAAGGAAGCTGGTGCTTATGATGATGTCTTGGTGTTCTTCAGAGGCACAGAGACGGATGTACTGTGTGGCACAGTCTGTTAGCTCCTGTGAAGATCAGAAATCATTTCAATTTAGTTTATTTTGCCATTAATGCATTCTTTTTTATTTTTAATTGCCACGTGTCTCTCTCTGCCGCACAAATATACGTCTTTGCATTGAATATGTTTGTGAAGCAAGAGTAATATACTTAAAGCAGACATTCTCACCTCTTTTCAATAGCCTTTATGATGACATTTTTAGTGAATTTGGACTCTGGATTCATGCATTTCCGTCCTGCACCATTCTTCAGAGTCACACTGAAAGAACAAAAGTAATACGCCGGGTCTTACTCTTGATTGTTTTACAGTTGATGAATGAATTAAAAATTGAAATAAATCAATGTATACAAATGTGGGCTATGCTTACATAATCTCTTGTTTGCTACAAGATGGGTTTGGAGGGATGATTTCAACTTTCTCAATGTTCCTCACTAAAACCATGTTCGCACCTTTGTCTGCACACAGGCACCTGCCCTTTGAAGACCTGTCCTGTCCTGGAAGAGAAATGCCATATATTTCATTAGAATCAATCAGATCATCACCTAAACACATATACATCTCAAAGATATGCTGAATGCTCTTGATCTGCGACTCTCAGAGCTCAAACTCACCTTTCACTCCTACAGCGATCAGGCATACGAGAAGAACAAAAGCTGCAAAAGTCTTCATTGTGTTCTTGTTCTCGATGAGCTGTGCTTGTGTTATGTCTGGCTCAGTGAGATTATGACTTAAGGACTTCATGAATCCATTTAAATACTGTAGGGACAGGGTTTCCCCTTAGTGTTAGTTCCCATTTTTAGGTTTCAATACTCCCACCTTCCTCTCTTTTTTCTCTTTTTATTGCGATTTCTCGGAAGCACGGTCCTTAACCTTTATGAACAGAAGCCTTGACTTAGAGCACCTTAAGTGTAACTTTCCAAGAATGAGGAAGGAATTCATGCTTAATTATATTAGTGAGAATTATGATTTGGTGAGACAGACGTTAGGCTAAAATATTGAAAGTGGAAAAACTCTTGGGGAATTTGATTGAATTTGATTGCTTTTATTGTCCGTTTTTAAATACACGACAATCTGTTGTAAACATTTAGTGTATAAATTAAGGTAACAATACAAAGAAATGTAGAAAATTCACATTGAACCACTTACTAACACAGTCTTTTGCAAGAATTTTAAAGCTAATGAACCATTGTGCGAAAGACGAGTAGCACCCAACAATTTCTATGCATTCAATCTGGCTGAATCCTGCTGATTTAATAGTTAATAACTACACTTTGAAGCTGTAGTTTATTTCATTTATGACTGATTACCAACTGTATGTACTGTATAAGCTTACATGAAAATCAAGTTTTATAATCATTCTTAGTCACTCACTCCCTTTAACCACCAACACTCCTATCTGCTAGGACATTATACTTACATTATATATATATATATATATATATATATATATATATATATATATATATATATATATATATATATATATATATAATTTTTTTTTTTTTTGCACTGTAGTTTTCCCAAAGAGGTCTATCATCCAAGTCCTAACAAGACCCGACCCTGTTTAACGGCAGAGTATTAGCCAAGGAGTCATTAGCCTGTTCCTGTTTTCTTCATTATCATTCTTCATTATCGAATTATCATTCATTAGTTTCCACCTTTTTTTGTTAATCATCTTGTTTGCTCCTTAGTTGCCTGTCCTTTATAAGCCCTTGGTTTCTAATCGTTTTTTGTCTTGGGTTCATGTTGTTTTTGTAATTGTGAAAGTGGTTTCTGTTAATAAAAAAAATAAAAAATATTCCTTCGTTGTGTGCTTTCCTAAAAATGTACCGCCTGACAGTTACATTCAGCATGTGACATACTAGACAAAAAGTTTTTAGCAAGTTGATAAAATTTACAAATGCTTATGTTTACATATTCAACACAAGTTCTATACAGCAACTTTTGGACTGTGAAATAAAAATAAAAAATAAAAATGACCCGTCTCCATCATGCCAAACTGTGGCTGGGATCTACTGGTTTTTCTGGTGTGCTTGTGGATGTTGAATTTATTTGTGAAGGCAGTGAGAAACCACAAAAAAGGATGTGGGACAAAATGTGTATTTTCTGTGGAATATTGTCAGTTGTTTTCACTACCTCTTTATTTTCAAGGCAGTCTAAACAACATTGTTTTAGCTGATGTAAAAAGATAATATTGGCCATAAATGTGTGCAAGTTATTTGTCAGGTATAAATGATTGTATAGTTATTCTCTAAGCATTCCTGGGTCATTTTTTAAAATGAGACATGCTTCGTAAACCAGATAATTTGAGGATAAGCTGGCATAAACCAAACCTTTAGTAAAAGTTTCCAGACAAAAATGTCTGGGTTATGCCATTTATTTTCATATGTTTGCAGATTATAAAAAATTCAATGACGAAAGATTTCTAATGATGAAATTCAGTGACTAATCAGAGTTACAATGTTGAGAAACCAAAGAGTTAAGATATAAACAAACCACAAATCAGGTCAATGGAGACAACTTTCCTTTTCACTGGAATATCATCAAATGTTTTCACTACCCTTTTCTTTATATAGGACCTTAACAAGATGTTATGTTGGGGTCAGCTAATATGAAAAATTATAAAAATGAATGCAAAAAAAAAAAAAAAACCCTTTGAGAAATGGCACTTCAACTGCAACCTATTATTACAAAATGTTTTTTTTTTTTTTTTTTTTTTTTTTTTTTGCGAATGATTATGCATAATATAATATACAAAGTTACTTTTTTTAATAGACTTTTTGTCATTACCTGAGTTAAGAAAAAAATAAACTTTATGCACTGTCTATTAAACCATTTTTTCAATAATAAGATGAGGTCGATCCATATTTTGTCTTGTTGTGGAGTTAGTTTTCTGCATATCACAATACATTAACACTTGTATTCGTTGTCTTTTTACTTTGGAATTGTAAGTATGGACTCTTTAGAAAACTCCAAATAGCTGTAACAGTGACATTTTAAGCTTTAAAGCTTATCTACATTGTCTGGGACAGTCTTTAGTAATAAGGTAGACGGAGTAAGGTTTTGGACTGAAGCCCCTAGTTATGTCTGCTCTTTTTATTATTTCATATAATAAACAAAAAAATAACTTTGGACCCCTCACATCCAGCTCACTTCTTTCTCTGAACATCGGGCATAAGAACAGCTGTACAGAACATCTCAAAACTGAACATTTTATCACAGTAGTATTATATTTTATATATAGTATACAGTAGTATTATATTTCTATATCTTTTCTAATTTTTAGCCATCCACATCTTAATCTCAGAAATACAGCTGGAAAGATGTGGGACATCCACAAATTGACCAGGTTGAGAATGTATGAGAATGAGAATGAGAATGAGTATTGTCAGCATAGAAGTGATAGCTGAGGTTAAGGGATCTTAATAGCTGACCAAGAGGATAAATATAAATACTGAAAAGCAAGGGACCAAGAACTGAGCCCTGTGGGACACCAGTACAGACAGGGTCCACATCAGATCTGAAACCATCCATAAAAACAAATTGAGTGCAACCTGTAAAATATGACCTGAACCACTCAAGGGTAGTTCCAGATACACCGAAGACAGTTTCCAGTCTATTCAGTAAAAGCATATGGTCAACAATGTCAAAGGCTGAACTAAGATCGAGTAAAATGAGAATCGAGAGAGCGCCAGAATCAGAAACTAAGAGTAAATCATTAACAACTTTAACCAGGGCTGTTTCAGTACTGTGCTGTTTCCTAAACCCAGATTGAAGGGGCTCAAACATATGGTTAGATGGTTGTGTAATTGAGACGAAAAAACACGCTCTAAAATTTTAGCAATAAATGGAAGATGAGAAATTGGCTTTTTTAGCATGGGAGTGACAGCAGCAGCTTTAAATGCTGTTGGCACAACACCAGTAGCCAAGGAGTCATTAATAATGGTAAGAACAGCAGGTACAAATAACCAAAACAGGATTTAAATAAAGTAGAAGGCAGGGGATCAAGTATGCAAGTGGAAGCTTTCATACCAGATACCTGTGCACAAAAAGACTCAAAGGTAACTAAAGAAAAATTAGTTACCATATGAATGACCATATGAATTTCCCCATGTGGGACAATAAAGTTTACCTTGACCTTGACCTTGAGAAGGGTGTACAGAAAAAATTTAGCAGATTAACTAGAAGCATGATGACTAAAAGAACTAAGAATATCTTTGTGAACGTTATAAATTTTTAAATTGAATGATTTAAGAAAATCATTGGACATCTAAACTGATGCAGTTTGGGTATTCGTATACTTTCAATAGACTGTTAATAATATGAAAAAGCTGCCAGGGTTATTATGATTATTTTCCATAATCTGCGAAAAGTATGAAGACCTTGCAGTGTCAATTTCTGCTTTATATTGGCCCAAACCGGTTTTCCAAGCTTCATAAAAAACTGACAAGTCTGAACCAAGGCATTTGCATTCCAGTTTGCGACATTCCGCCTTCTTTGAACGTAAATTGTCATTATACCAGGGAGCTTTATGTACTGTACAAAAGAGACAATGTGTGTTTTAATAGGTGCAAACCTGTCCAAATTGGCAGCAAGAGCATAATTAAGTTAAATGATTTTATGCTCAGAAGGGACAGAAGACAAAACACCCAGGCATGCATTAATTGAATTAGCAAGAGCCAGAGGGTCAATTGATTGCCATTTACGGAAAGAGACAGTACGTGTAACTGACCTTAAAAGTGTTTGATACCTCCAAATTAAAAAGGATGGCTAGATGATCAGAGAGACCAACATTTACACTAGAGATATTC
Organism: Carassius gibelio; assembly: GCF_023724105.1. Classification (NCBI taxonomy): domain Eukaryota; kingdom Metazoa; phylum Chordata; class Actinopteri; order Cypriniformes; family Cyprinidae; genus Carassius; species Carassius gibelio. The sequence goes on along the minus strand of NC_068375.1, from coordinate 20,543,018 downwards.
GACCCAAAAGCATAATTTGCCATAACTAAATCAAGTGTATGGCCTTTGCAATGTGTAGGAACATTCACAAATTGTGTAAAGTTAAAACAGCAGCAGAGCTAAAAAGTCCTTGGCCAAAGCACAGTCTTTCTGATCAACATGTATGTCAAGATCACCAAGAATCAGAATTCTCTCAAACTTAAGTGACAGCATTGTCAGCAGATCCGCATATTCTGACAGAAATTCTGTATTTGATTTTGGAGGTCTAAAGATTGTAGCAATAGCAGTAGAATGAGTAGCAGTTACACTGAGTATGTGGCATTCAAAAGATGTAAACTGAGGTACAGACACAGGGCATAATTTTCATTGCAGGTTATGAACCACAATAATACCCCCACCTCTGCGAGAAGGCCGCGGATCTGCTGGAGTCAGTTGGTTAAAAAGCAGTCAGTCATCTTGTTTGTCTCAAGTTTCAGTGAGAAACGCAGAACATGCATTAAATAATACCGCATTCAGAGGGTTTGGGTTTAATGCAGGGGCACCGTTATTAAGTTAACAAGTTCGACACCAGTTTGATAAAATCTTGTGATCCTCCTTTGGCTGTTTAGAACAGACAAAACGCACTAGCGTACCCAGTCAACCCAGTTCACTTGGCAATAAAGCTCTTTCTGATTCTTAAATGTTAGAATTCATTAAGTAATTATATTTTTATAAATCTATTACTGTATACATTAGAATCAATCATTCTGAATTCAGTTTACAGCTATTATGAAATCCCTTCAGTATATTTGAAAAATAGGCCTGTTTATGATTCATGCAATCATATGTAATCCAGACGTGTCACTTTGAAAAATATTTACACGTCATAAATGAATGAATGTATTAATGAATAAATTAAATAATTAATTAAATAATTCATTCATTTATTTATTTAAACAAAGGGATATTTTTGTGCATGTTCTCAAAAAATCTGACAGTTGGGATAAATTATACAGTACCTTAAGAGGCAACTTGTCCCAAGTACAAGGTCATCATTACCATCCTTTGATTATCAGGTGCTATGACATCTAAATTAGAGAATATTTCCATCCCTTGAAGATGCACTATTGTCCTTTATGCTATAATATTTGAAATTATCTTGTTTTGGCATGTACAAACTGGGTAATTCAGTTTTTGCCCTAAGAATTAAGCAGCGTTTCACAAAAACCTAGGTTATGGCATAATTCCCTGTGGCCATACATACAAAGACAACATTCCTGAATGATAAACCCACATTACCTAAACAAAGTGCACGATGCACTACTAAATAAAATCCACAGTGAACAGCATTGAATGTAAAAACAAATGTCTTATTTTGTCTGTGTGATGGTGGGTAGTAGTGAGATGGGAGTTCATCAAAAAAGCATCCAATAATTAAAGCAAGTTAGACTATAAATATGTGGCTGTGTTAAATCTTCCCCTTAAAGCTCTTTTCTTTTTCTCCCTTTCCATCTTTCTAATCCTTTTCTGCTCACATGTGATTGGAGATGAATGGATAGTACCTCCCACTTTGTTTTCCGATTTTTGGAAAATCACTGCTGTTTTGCTTTTCAAAAAAAAAAAAAAATGGTTTCAGTTTAAAATGTTGCAGGCAAATTTTTTGTAATAAATAGTTGATAACAAATTATAATGATGATAATAAATAATCTAATAATATTGGGCTTGTTTTTTAAAGCTGCGGTTGCTTATTTGTCTTGCGAGAGTTGGCAACCGTGCATAAATTGTCACTGTTAGGAACCTCGACCTAGCAATGTTCAGGTCTGTTCTGCTAAAAATATTTGGATTATCTTTAACGAGCATCATCATGATGTTTTGTCTGAACTCTGAATGCTAGGGTATGGCAACTGCCAGAAATTGACAATGACAAAGACCATTCATTTATGGAAAGAATTATAATCATTTCTTTATTTTTGATAGTGGACACATATGGTAATTAAATAAATAACAAACATCATAAGTGGATTGTAGAACAGCAACAACAGTGTTCATTAGTTATATGAACATAAACCAAGAATATAAACAAAATAATTTTATTATTATTATTATTAATTACTTCACAGTCAGTTGCATACTTTTAAATCCAGAAAATATTTACACAACAGTTTTTACGTACGCTTTCAAGTCAGACTCATTCAGTGCATACAAACTGTGAACTAGAAGTCTTATAGCATATGATTTCATGGATATCAGCATGTTCTTCAGTGGTATTATGACACAGCAGCTAATCCAGAATCATACTGTGCATCTACTGGCGGGCCCTGTAAAGATCAGAAAAAGATCCGTTAATTAGATATTATTTTAAACATTCTATGTTATTTTTTAAATATTATTATTTATTTAAGAGATTGCAAACAGGTCAAGCAGACAACAAAAATGGTTACACTCACATCTTTCCAAGAGCCCTCTTGATTAAATTCTGGGTGAGTTTAGACTCTGGATTCATGCATTTCCGTTCTGCGCTTTTAAGAGTGACACTGGAAATAAAAAGGAGAGATGAGCTGAAGGTGTTCAAGAGTGTCAAGATAGCAGCATGATCATTAATGTGTATCAGAATAAATGAATGGATATCAGTATAATGTATATTAGTATAAATCATTATTATGTCAGTATAAAATCATTGGTTTTGTCCTTACATAATCTCCTGTTTTCCACAAGATGGACTTGCAGGGATGATTTCAAACTTCTCAATGTTCTTCAGTAAAACCACATCCACTCCTTTGTCAGCACAGAAGCACCTGCCTCTGTGAAACTTGTTCTGCCCTGGAAGAAAAATGATCCTTTATTAGCTGCATAAACTAAAATGTATAAGAGAGTTATACAATAAATATAAAATGATAGGTCTTATTAATAGGCTACACTCACCTTGTACTTCTGTTGCAAGCAGACAGGCAAGAAAAACTAAAACTGCGACAGTCTTCATTATTTTTAAAAGTGTTGATGATTGTCTAAGACTGTTATTACCCGAGATGTTCAGCTACTTATATAGCCGTCAGAAGATCAGGGATTTACAGCACTGGTCACAGTTCCCAGTTTCAGTTTCAGTTTCACAAGCACAACAGTTTTGATTTCCCATTTCTTTGAAATGCTTTGACTTTGTCTCAAGTTGTTTAGTGTAATGATTATTAGTGAAAAATTATTATTTGCTTTACTGCAATTTTGGAAATTTAAGGACCAAATGTAACATCCCTTCCCTGCATAAGTGCTAAAGCATCCAATATACTGACAATCATGCTTAGTTCTAAATTAAAATGAATCAAGTTTAATTATAAATCAAACAAGTTAACAGCAAACAATTAAAGTTGTTATTTTAATTTATAAACAATTAAAGTTGTCAAATTGGAGTTGTTCAACTCCAAGTGCTTACATTATTAAGATGTTTAAACTCTGATAATAAACTAAAAATGTTGGATTATGAAATCAACAATATTGTGATGATGAAAATCAGTGACATCACATCAAACACTAACCCTACTTCTTTTTTAATTCAGTTTTCACTTCCTCTGTATCTGAATTAGAGTCTTAATAAGAAGCTCACGCTTATGAGGGGAAAAACATTTCGTGAACTCAATGTGATACTGATGTCCTGAACCAAAGGTTTTCTTGGATGTTTTCTTTTTTTGTTTGTTTTGTGTTTTGTTATATTTCTAATGCTGAAGCAGACAAATAAAAAATTTTGTGAGTTTAAGTGTATGTGTACGTCTAGCATATACACAATTACTGACTGATAAACTTTAGCTTTATATTACATCACCTATACATGCTGTTTATTATGATTAACATATATATAAAACTTGACTTACATCATTTATACTTTATACTCCATCAGCTTTGTTGGTTACTAGACACTTATGACATAAATAACCTTTTTTTTTTACCTTCTACCGTGCTGGTTTTTTATGGGTTTCCTAAACATTTCAAATCTTGTTTGGCAAATTGTACAAATTCATAGTTTTGCCAAATTTGCCATCGATTGTCCATTATGTATTAAGTCTGAGTGAAATGGAGATTGTGATAATTTTTCTTTCCTATTTTTATCTGTAATGGCTTTTCACTAGCAATTAGTCAAGGGATATGTTTCATATTCAAATTAGACCAATATACATTTTCATGTGACTGATTTAAAAAAGTTATGACCAGTCTTAAATGAAACAGTTCTATAACTAGCTCATGAGCTCCGTGTATTTATAAGACATTGTGTGATGTTAAAAGAAGTTAAACTTTTAAAAACAGTTTTGCTTTTGTTTTGTCTTTTCATTTCACTGTGATACGTCATGTGTTTTTAAAGTGCGTTCTGTGTGAACTAAACCCTGTAGATCCCAAATCTGGATCGTCTTCTGAGAGGTTTCCATATAACCGGTGAACGTGCTCCCACAGACTCAAGGAAAAACTTCTTCACAGTGCTGTTATTGTCCCCTTAATAATCATGGCATTGGCATTGTGACATGAGAAATTTGATATTTCTGTGTTAACCCTTGCTTTGTGGTCTTGAGACATTTTCATTTACATCAATATTGTTTGTTGTTTTGTATTTAGTTTTGTTGTATTAACTTTAGTTTTAGGGTGATTTTATATAAATATGACTTTTTATCGTACTCGTATTCTTACTATTTTTTTTAAATAAAGCTAAATTCAAGATTATTTCAGTTATGTGTAAATCACGTATGGTTTTTACCTATTGAAGTAGCCAAGTATTTCCAGGTTTTACATAATATGTAAAAAATTGTTCTGCTGCTGACCAGACAATGGCTTTGTGTCTCTGTGTTGTTTCCTGATCTTCTGTTTACTTTTCACACACACTGAGACATGTAACATAAAATTAGGAAACATTTACTTTGATTACACAGATTTTATTTGATGCTTTCCACTGACATTACACAACACTTTTCTTTTAAAAATTAAACTACTCATTATGTGTAAATGTAACATCTAAAGTACTTTATTGTAATACATGAAAGAAACAATAAAGCTTTTAAAGGTCTTTGGAATGAGTCCACAGTGGCCACCACCTCCCTGCTTGAAATCACAGTTGAACCACTTCACATATTTTACTGAGCACTCCTAAATGAATAAACATAAATACAAATTACTCCATTATCCTTTATTCATTTTTAATGAAGCTCAGGTCTTCAATATCATATTGTAATGTCATTGATAAGACTCACCGGGTCTTTTTTGCAAGACTCTCAATGATATACTTGGTGAACCGTGACTCTGGGTTCAAGCATCTTCGTCCTGCACCATTCTTCAGCGTCACACTGTCCAGACACGTCATCAGGTTATTTAAAGAAAATATAGATTGATAATGTCTTAAACTCAGTTCTAAATAATCATGTACTTACACAACTTCCAGATGTCCACAGGTTGGACTAACAGGGTGAATTTCGACTTTCTCTATCAGCTTTGGCCTCACCGCTTCGAGACCAGCACCATGACATAAACATCTTTGGATTCCAATCCCGGGCCTCCCTGGAGGATGATAGAAATAAATGATGGAAATGATTACTCTGACACAGCAAAGCAACAGAACAGTTAGTGAAATATATATAAAAAAAGCAGAAAAAAAATCTTACCTTCAATAACAAAAATGGCCAAACTGACCAAAACAAGTAGAGTGGCTACAGTCTTCATTTTTCAGTCTCTTGATGTTCTTCACCTTAAGCCACTTGACTGACCAAATGAGCTGGCTGGCATCTTTTTATACACATGGCAGAGATATTCAGGGATTTCCCTGTCTGATGCCCTAGTGGCGGATAAGATCTTGCTACTATCAAGTTCCAGTTACTCTTTTCTATATCAAACCCAGTTTCTGGGAAATACGATGAAGCTTTCAATATTTTATTTGGTTTTTAAGTGCTGTGTCATGAGCTCTGTGTCACACATACAGGTATACAATATTACACCTATGTCATATCAGTTAGTCAGTTAGTTAATATCATTCTAATATTCTGATTTATTATGAGTGTTGGAAAAAGAACTGCATTTATTCAAAATATAAAACAATTTCTAATGATATATATTCTACTAATATATTTTTTTCTTTACTATGACTTTTTATCAATTGAACACATCCTTGCTGAATAAAAGTATTGGTTTTATTAAAAAAAAAGAAAACAAAAACATTACTGACCCCAAATTGCTGACCAGTAGTGTATATTGTTATTACAAAATATTTATATTTTAAAAACATAGCTTCTTTTTTTTTTTTACTTTTTATTCATCAAAGTATCCTAAAAAAAGTATCACATGCTCTGAAAAATATTAAGCAGCAGAACTGTTTCCAACTTTGATAATAAATCATTATATTAGAATGATTTCTAAAGGATCATGTGATAATGGTCCTAAAAATTCAGCTTTGCATCACAGAAATAAATGATCATTTAAAGTATAATACATTTAAAAACAATTATTTTAAATTGTAATAATATATCACACTATTATATTTTTCTCTGTATTTTTTATCAAATAAATGCAGGCTTGATGAGCAGAAGAAACTTCTTTCAAAAACATAAAAAATAGTAATGTTTCCAAACTTTTGGTCTGTACTGTGTGTATATATATATATATATATATCAATTAAGTTAATAAAATTGTTAAATAGATAATTTAATAATACAAAAGTTAAAGGTCTATTGTTTATGTTCAGCGCATAGACAATAGACAATTTTGAGTGTTTTGAGTCACTTTATTTAATAAATAAATAAGTATAAAAAATGTCAAGTGTGTAAAAATTCATATTTCAGTTGATATTGGACACACAAATCCACTCATACCATAAACCTACCCCCAAAATCACAGGTATATATTGTATAAGTATTTATTTACGGGTATTTATTAATATTAATATATCCAATATGCAATGTCATCATGGTGATATTCCCATGCACATAATGTTTGTTTGACGCTAGAGGTTCCTTATTGAAAGCAATGGAGCAACCCTGCGTGTTGAGAAATGAAAAATGATGCCGTGGGATCTTGACCAAGTGTCATTTGGTAGTGAGAACATGTCGACCACAAACCCTCTCTGGTTAACTGCCTCTGCTAAGCTAACTGGAGATGGTCGTCAAGGGAATTTTTGTGAGTATGTGGACTAGGTGTTGCTGCAGTGTGGGTGAAAGGGACTTCATAACAAACCTGGAACCTAAGCCCATACAGGCCACTGACCCAGAGCCCATCCAGCCTCTCACCACTCCCACCAATACTACAGAACTAGAACCTGAACCAATGACTATAGAATAGTCTGAGAGGCGTTTCAAAGATGGCCGTCGAGTGACATGACTTGTCTTAAAGAGATTTTGCCTGACCCCTGACCCCACCGCAGACAGGGAACCAGAGCCACTGCCTAGGAGTCAGAACTCAGTCTCTTCAGTGTTCCTTTCTCCCTTCTCCTCCAGTTTCTGGTCCATCTCTGGTTCATCGTACACCTCTGAAAGACCCCCCAGTCTCACATATGGCACATGGATATGCCATCCCGCATGGAGGAGCTTGACTACCTCTGCAACCTGACTGGGAAATGTGTGCCATCAGTTTGGTTTCAACTGCTTTTCTAAAATGAAATACTGTGTTACACGACTATACAGTGTCTTTTGTGCTTTCACTTTCTGATAACTATGGTCTTATTTCATAAATTCACAATTCTTATCCTGTCTGAACAGCAGGATAAGAATTTCTAAGACGGATAAAGTTAAGAAGGTATTTTCCACATAAGCTGATTTTCAGTTCATTGAAATCTTTTATCAGTAGATAGCAATAGACTAGACTGCAGAATGAGAGGACTTTGAATTATAATTTTTTTTTTTTTTTTGTTATAGAAGATATTGGAAGACTGAACTGACTAGTTCTGTTGTGATTCATCCTTAATAATCAAAAACATATTTATTGTTTCGTACTAATATTCTTCAGTAAACAAAACACCAAATTAGCATGCATTATTTTTTATTTCATGGCTCCATCACACACATATTTCAGGAAGAAAACATTCACTGGAATTAATTAAAACAAACCCATATTAGTTATAGTTTCATCAGAGAAATGTTTAAAATCACAAAGGATGTATTTATGGCCAAATGGCTTTGAAATCTTGTGAATTATAACAGAGTAACTTTAATAATAATCATCATTGTTGTTAGACATTTATAATCTTCTCTTTTCTTCCTCTGGTCTTTTTTTTGTTTTTGTTTTGCTTCCTAGGAATGATAGCACAACGGCACAGAATTTAAGTCTCACAACATAATACATAAACACATACATTATGATTGGTTGTTATACATTCAGTAAGTACTTGTATAGCAGTAGTGTATATCTCACCATTTGCCCTTCAGAAAACTCTGTCCTTGCCTCTTATTTGGATCCAAACACACCTTTAACTTTTTGTTCACCTCCTTTCCTTTACCCTTTCCTTTTCCAGTCACAGTCAATCTAAGGTCAGCAAATGCAATCGTTTCACTGCAGTTGCAATTGAGGACTTGCAATTGTTAATTGCAGTATTTATTAACTATATTGCAAACATGAATCTCTAGAAGAAATAAAGATGTATAAATATTATCATGTAACAGGACTTGTATGCAGACTTACATAATCTCCATCTTTGAGCAAGAGGGACTTGGAGGGAACAATTCAACTGCATGAATCCATCTGGACTTCACTGCTATCAGCGGTCTGCCTCTGCAGAAACAGCGTTGTGATAGCGCCCCTGCTTGCCCTAAACACAGTTATCTTATGTTTAAGGACTTATGCACACAGCAGATCTAGAGCAGGAAAACTATTGTTCCAAGAAAATAAGAAAATAAACCTCATTCTAAAACACACAAACACATAAATTAAGTGATATTTGTTATGATGCATATTGAATATTTAACAGAGACACTTAACAGAATCTCAACAGACATGGTATCTAGTGGCTTTAGAATACTTAATTCTGATCGGACAATCACTGCATTCTGTGGTCAAGTATTTTTGTGTAAATGACTGATACACTATTTTTCAATAAGGACGGCTGTAGATTATCCATTACGGTCCATTTAAAGTTTAGAAATTTCATATTTTGATTCATATATGTTCATATACTTTCATTAATGACAAACCAACTTTTTGAAACATGATCTTTTAAGTTTTAATATTTTCTTAAATGTTTAACCATGTTTCAGATTGACCTCAAACAGAAATTTTATTCGGACACCTTCCTGGATGACAATTACCTTTTTTAAAAAACGTTTTTTTTTTTAATATTATTTTTTTACACACGTGTTGACTGTGTGTTAAAGGTTAACTAAAAGGCTTTACTAATTGTTCTGTGTATATATGATGCAAATGTTTCAGCTCACCTGCAGAGTGTGTAAGAGTCACTCCAAACACCAGAGCGCACAGCAGTGTGAGAACAGCCTGATGCATGATTCACTTCACAGGCAGCTCCTGAGAAATGTTGCCTTCTTATACAGCCCATTCCTTATAAAGCACAGACTTACTTTCATTTTCCAATCTTCCAATGAAATGCTTTCAATAACACATCCATAATCCCTGAGGATAAAGATGCTTTGACAGAACAGAAATTACCACATTCTTACATAAAGTCTATGATTTTGCATTAAGCAAGAAGGAAGAATATATATATTGTATGTATGTATGTATATATATATATATATATATATATATATATATATATATATATATATATACATATATATATATATATATATATCAATTAAGTTAATAAAATTGTTAAATAGATAATTTAATAATACAAAAGTTAAAGGTCTATTGTTTATATGTATATATATATATATATATATATTTTTTTTTTTTTTTGCCAGTCAGAATAAAGTTTTTTTTTATATACTTTATAAGTGAGTGTTGTGTTAACAAAAGTTTTAGTTCTAGTAAAAGTATTGACGTTTATCAAACTCAAATGAATGATGAAAAGGTTCTGAGCATATGATTGGTTACTTAGATTGTTTGCCTTTTGGGAAGAGACTGTATTTCTTTAGAAAGTACTTCTCACATACTTTCCATACAGGAATGTATTTAATTTAGTTGAATTTAACTTGACCAGAGGACAGGGGACTTATGTTTGATTGGTCATACTAGTCTGACCAACTAGCAATTAGCCAAGCGGTAATCAGTCAGGTATTTTTTTTTTTTTTTTTTTTGGATTCAGACGCTGGACCTTGTTGTTATTAATTAGACATCACATACAGTGTGTAATATCTCAGTGTGTATGAAAAGCACATGCATCTTGCTGAAGTGGTGTCAGATATACAGTATATTAAACAGATACATATCACCAGAGAAAACAACGCTTTCAGTTATAAGTCAAGTGTTTTTCAAGATAAATTCTTCAGGCGGACTTTTTTTAATCTCGAACAAAATTTTGATAATGATAAATGAAGGATAGCCATACCCACTTCATTTGAAAAGAAAAGGTATATTTTATCTTTTATATTTATTTTCTAGTATTTTTATCTGCATTAAAAAAATGCATAAAAGGTTTAGACAGGTTTTACAAGTTAGTCATCAATGTTTTCTTTTTTATTTGCATTTAATTCTGTTACATAAAAGCATATGTAACATTTTTGGTGGCTCCTTGTTTTTATTTCCGTTCCTTGTTTCATCATGAAGATAAGGGCAAATTCAGCTCATCCCCCACTCTTAAAAAAAAGGGTTCCTCAAGGTTCTATATTGAACCCTTGGGTTCCGTACTTGGCCAATAGAACCTTTTACCAAAAAAATGGTTCTATTTAGAACCCTTGCATGCAAAGAACCCTTTTTTTTTTAAATGGTTCTATTATTCATGTTTTATGACTGAAGTGTAAACTAAAGATTACACTATAATTATCCTTACTCAACACATTCACAAAGCATTTTGAGTCAAGACCCATGAGAATGACTGCTGTAGTCAAAAAGATTAATATCTACTCAATGTATGATTTGAGCTGTACATTAGCATGAAAATTATATTACTTTACATTATAGTTTACCTTTTTGACGAATCAATTTGTGAAGAAAATCATATTAGTTTTCAACATTTTCCTACTTGGAAAAAAAACACAAGGTGTCTGAAATCACCAAGAGGCGTCAGATGGCTTGGGTCGCCACTGTACGGAGGGAAACCATCACCTTCGATAATATTATAATACATAGTTATGGTGAGACATGTTGTGTATGGTCTCTCTCTCTCTCACACACACACACACACACACAAACTCAGACACAAACACATTACGTTTTCTCTTGTTTTTGGCCAGTAAGGGAGTCAGTTTAGTGTCTGTATTTTTTGTTTAAACATTTTCTTTTGACCCAATCCTGAACTTAATTTGCTTTTTGATATTTTTGTGCTGACTGTATTTAACAAATTTGAACAACTTGTTTAAAAACTTGTTTTGGTGAATGGTGGGTTGTGTCTGAGGTGAATGTTCGTCAATATTATACCGGATTACAGAACTACCGGAGGAAAACAGTGGATTTTTGCAAGTATGATAGGTGAGTAATTACTCCTGAAGTGTAACAAACCCGCATAGACAAGCTTCATAGCTCGCCGAATCTGATAAGTGTGTGTGTGTGTCACCACTGATGCTTGGTTAATGTTAACATTTCCTTAGTGAAAAAGATTGTTTTCTCCACGTTTAATTTGCAGATCCATTTATGATCTGCAGGTGAGCCTCCAGTGACTTTTTAAAAAGTGAAAGTGACATTTTTAAATTGATCGGAAGTGTAAGCGCTCACTCCACAGACCCCGTAGGATAAATTATCAGGGAAACTGAGGCTTGGTAAACTTTCATGTGTTCATAGGGATCGATTCCGCCTACAACCTCTTTTTTTTTAATTAGTGTTGTTTGGCTTCATTATTAAGTTTGTCCGTATAGGTATAGGCAACTTTTTTTGTCACGTTCTATAACTTTTTCTGGAGACTGGCTATTATCTTATTACAAACCTGCTTTGCGATGCCTCTAAAATGGCCGCCGTTACCCACAATGCACCATTCCATGACGTCTACGCCCGAGCTCTATTAAAACTGTGCAAAGACACAGTTGCAGTGCAGCGGTTTTTTTGTTTACTGTGAAGCATGCGCTGGATTAAAGTGATGATAGCACAAGGCTACATTTTAGTAATCAAATATTCTAAAGCCAAAAATGTTACGTGTGTGTTTAACGTTAGGTGTGTTTAATGCATAGTTGGTTTACGAAGTGTTATTTATGCTTTGTTTTTTTTTTAATCCCCAGATAACCATGGTTGATAAATGGTCAGTAGATGACACTTGCCACTGGCTTGAAACTATAAACCTCATTGATGCAAAATAAAGTTTCAGAGGTAACGTTACAGATGAAAATTTATAAATGTTCATTTTGTGATGTTGTGAAGTTTCAACTCACAAAGTTTCTAACTTACCTGCAAGTGCAACATAACCACCAAGCAGATTTTAGATTTACCTGTGACATTGAGGGATGTTTTAGAAGATATAAAACTGTTGCAAGTTACAGAAACCATATCTATCGAAAGCACAGACAAGTTTTGCATCATCCCCTATTTGAAAAGGCTACTTTATTTGAAGAGAACAATGAAAGTGAGGAGGAGGTTCCTGAAGATGATCTGCTAGAGAACAACTAAAATTCTTTGCTTGGAATTGATTTAAAAACTGTGTTATTGGGACTGAGACAGCATGTACTGTTGTTTTGTATTTAAGATTCTGCATGAAATGACAATGAGGTTTGAACCGACTTGGCGAAGAACATGGAAACATTTAAGAATGGAATGGCCCCAAACATCATCAGGAGTGCAAAAGAAGGAAGTCAAAAAAAAACAAAAAAACTACGCCAATCTCATTGGACTAGCAGAGGAAACCACAGAAGGTAACTACACCATATATCTTTCCCCATCTAACCTATCTGTTCCATGCCCAGTGTAAAGTTGCATTGTTTGCATTGTCAATGTAAAGGTTGTATCTCCTATAAATTGTATAAGTGAAAACATGTATTAAAATAATGCAAATATTAAAGGAACAGTTAACCCCCAAATAAAAATCGTCATCCTTTACTCACCTCTTGTCATTTCAAATCTTTATGGCTTTCTTCTTCAGAACACAGTAGAAGATATTTTGAAGAAGGATGGTAACCAAACAACGACGGTGCCCATTGGTTTGGTGTCTATATAATAGAAGTGAATGAGTACCAGCATTGTTCGGTTACCAACATTCTTCAAAATAATTTTTTTGTGTCATGCTGAAGAAAGAAAGCTATATAGGTTTAAAATGACAAGAGTGAGTGAATGATGACAGAATGTTCATTTTTGGGTAAACTATCCCTTTAATTGATTTCTGTACCTAATATACAATAATTTGTATCTGTTTGTAGGTCTTGTTAGGAATGCTGCACTCATTTTATTGCCAGCACTATTTAAAGAAAACGCCAGCTTCCTCTACTGTGTAGATAGTGTAAGTATAGTCTTCTGTAGTTTCATTAATATTTGATGCACTTGACTTGAATTAAAGGAACTGTTCATTCAAATATAAAAATATTAGTCAGTTTACTCACCCTTATGCCAAATTTGTAACAATTTAAAAAAAAAATTACATTTACCCTATAATTTACTCACTCTCTTCCTTAGTCATAAACTTTGTACTGTTTGCACTGCAGTGCAATGTCATTGAATGGCACCCCAATTTAAATCATAAAAGAAATCTGTACAACTCCAGGGTTTAATACTTGTCTTCTAAAGCAAAATGGTATGTACAAATGGTACGTTAGTGAGATTACATTTGCCAAGATAGGTTGCTATAATTAGACTATGTATAGATAAGGGAATAACATCCAATGGGTTGGCACATCAGCTTTACATCGATAATTATGAGTCTTGCTGGTTCTTGCATGTCACGTTTTTAGCTGTCATATCTGTGTTGTGTCATGAACTATTCATTTAAAAGAACGAAAGAACCGATGAGATTCAAAGTAATCAAAGTGGAACTGACGTGGTAATGTTGACATTCAAACACATTACAAAGCTTTTTATTATTAAATATATCTCAGATTGTGTTAAACTGGAGAAACAGTCATATACATTGGTTGTTTTTTTGGTAAGTAAATTATGGGGTAATTTTTAAGTCTATTTGATGACTTCTGTTAATTGGTGAAAAGCACTCAAAAGGTGAAATGTTTGTTTTACAGGAACCCAAAGGTGCTACACCAACCATAGTGTTTAACGGCTCTCCTGATCCCCTCAAGGCTGAAAGTGTCAGCATAATAATGGACAATGTGAACATCATAAGAGAGGCAGACATTGACATGACACAGGCTGTGGAATGCCTATTTGCAGTCTATTTTCTCTTCAATGTGCAGTACCCGGTTGACATTAAGCACACAATGACTTTTATTTAAAAATATATGCTTAACCTTAGACAACAGCACGGCAAAAGAACACCAATACCTGTACTGAAAATGTATAGTCAACTTGTGTAAATTGTAGAGCTATTTAATAGTTGTTTTAACTGTTCATGTATTGATTTTTATCTGCACTGTTAAATATAAAAAATGATTTGTTTTTCCTCATTTCAGAGATATATGTAAAAGTGAAGTACTGTATATGTACGTAAACAAGCTTATGTATGTTTATTGCAAAGTGAAAATGCTTAAATGAAATAATTCAAACTAAATGGTTAAATGTAATTAAACATCTTAAATGTGAAATTTGCTGTCTAACACAGAGTATACAGAGGTGTAATTTTAAATGACACTAAATTTTTTGTATAAACAGTTGAATAAATTGAAACATTTTAAATTTTCTGGATTGTTAATATTTTCTTATTCAATAATAATTTTAACTTGTTTAATAATAAAGAACCCTTAAATGGTTCTATATAGAACCATCTAACTTGGATTCAAAGAACCATTTGGGGTTCTTTTTATGGAACCCATTAAAGTGGTTCTATATAGAACCATTTTGGAGTTCCATATATGAAGCGGGTGATAGAACCATTTTTGGTTCTAAATAGAACCATTTCTTTTAAGAGTGCCTGTGCCAAGGTTACTGAGGGGGAGTGGATGGCTGAACTGAAAGAACTGAACTGACCTGAACTCTCCCTTGTGAGCGATAAAAATGAGCACAAATGTCCTGGTTTAGAAGTGTGAAATGTAATTGCATTTATACTACATTATACATTTAGGGTGCTGCAAATAATACGTTAGTGAAATTAAGATCCAGGCATATGTAACAAAATTCTGTTTAATAAAACCATTGTGTCATTGAGTAAACTAAGCAAACAAGCCAACAAACATAACCCGCAGTAATCAAAGAAAATGGAACAAAGCATATGTGAAAAGGAACAGAAAATCTAGGAACTAGTAACAAAGGAAATTTTTTATTCAGCATAAGAATGGAAATGCAGCTGTATTGTAGATCATTACAAGATTCACTATGTCTTATGACACAAATTCATGGTAGGGTAGAGTGTGCATGTGCTGAAGGAATAACTGCTGTCTACCAAAAACAACAACAACAACAACAACAACCTCCCCCCAACACCCAGTTATGCTACTCTTTAAGAAATGGCCACCTGCGTTATCCAAAGATTACAGAGAAAAACAAGCCCCAAATAAAATTCAGCTCATCCCCTGTGCCAAAGTTATTAAGGGGGAGTGGATTGCTGAAAAAACTGAAATTAACTCTCCTTTGTGAGTGATAAAAATGGGCACGATGACCTGGCTTAGAAGTGATACTTGATAAGTTACTAAGGTTTAACTATTTGTAATTGGACATTTAACCAAAATGGTGCTGATGGCGCTCTCTAGTGGTGCATCTACATATTTGTAAAAATGAACTAAGCCAGTGGTTCTTAATCCTGGTCCTGGGGTCTGGGAACCACCTATTCTGCACAGTTTATGTCAGAGTGGGGGATCCCCAGGACCAGGATTAAGAACCACTGAACTAAAGTCAATGTATTTTGACGTTTATGGGAAATTATTACATAATTTTAGATAGGAATTATACTGTGTTGGTAAGGTTTGTGTATTTTTTTTTTTAATGAAATGTTCCCTCCTTGTGGAATGACCTTCCCAACTCAATACGGGCAGCTGAGTCCTTAGCCATCTTCAAGAATCGGCTTAAAACACATATCTTCTGTCTTTATTTGACCCTCTAACTTTAGCACTCACTATTCTAATTATATTCTTTAAAAAAATCTAACTACCTTTCTAATCTTTTTGTATTCGATTTTCTTTTCATTTATTATGCAATTGTATGTGTGTGTGTGTGTGTGTGTAAAGATCTCTAACACTAGCTTGCTCTATTTTTTTATTCTATCTGTTTTCTTTTTCTTTTTTATATTATCTAAAATCCCATGTGTTAACCTAACTGATACATGTTACAGCACTTATATATCATATATATATGTAGAGAGAGAGAGAGAGAGAGAGAGAGAGAGAGAGAGAGAGAGAGAGAGCAACTTAGGGGAACTTTGATGAACTTTTTAATGCACTTCAAATGCTGGCTACCGTATATATTTCTTTCCTTGATTGTTGGAGGCTTTTTTCAGTTACTATGAATAGAATAATGCATATATCTCTCAAAATATGTTTTATAATTGTAATTATTACAATATAATATAAAAGTTATTAAAGTTAAATGTAACATTTTGCCTGTCATGGAACTGTACAGTTGTGGTCCTCCCGTTGTATTGAGGCAAGACTTTTATTGATTTAGGTTAAAGAGCAATGATGCTGTGCCGCTGTTCCTTTAAATGCTCTCACCCAGCTGATGATGATATGCGTCACACCATATGATCCGTATTACAATAATATTGCATTTCTTTATTGTTTTCTCCACGGATTTAGGAACAACAGAAGTTATACAGTACGACTAAACAGTCTAGATAAACATGCGTTAGTTTCCACTGAGAGCTGGATGAAATGCTGGCGCACGGGCAGTAGGGGTGTGTGTTGACGCAGGGGTCACATGAATTTGAACGGAAGATGGCGGACCAGAGCTCAGGAGCATCGGAGCAACTAAGCACTGAAGTTTCAGAAACTCTAGTGTCATCTAATGAATTCATCAAACCCCACACGCAGGACAGCGATGGACATACGGCCAACAGTCCAGAGGAGTCGCTTTCTCCTGCCTCGGTGATTTACTTCAAGGAGGCGCTAACTTATAACTCAAGTATACAGTTTACAAAGACGAGCTCTTCTCTTCCTTCCCCAGTGCGATATGAATTCCAGATTGAGAAGACTAACAAGAAAACAAGAAGTGAGTATGTATTATGATCGTCTGCATACAGGTCTGTGTGACAGGATCGGATAGTGTTTGCTTTGCTGCATTATTTGACACAAGCCTCGTTTCAATGTCAACAGCATTGCACAATGGCAGTCAAGCACTGCGGCGTTTGTGCAAGTTTGCCGTTTCAGACTCTTGTCTTTCTTTTTTCTTGAAATTATGACTTCTAATTCATCAGTGAATAAATAGGCTACAGCTAGCACACACTGTCATCAGCTCGCATGTAAACACTGTTACACCCACTGTATGGATGTAGATATCCACCCACAACCTATGTCCACAAACCAGAAAATGTTGGTGATATTCGTAGTTATTTAGCAGTATATGGTTCAAAAATTGGTATTTTAATTTATCTGCATAGTTTTAGAGATACACTACCGTACAAGAGTTTGGGGTGGGTAAGGTTTTTGTTTCTGAAAGAAGTCTTATGTACTTTCAGTTTTAAATGAAATGATAAAATAATACAATTAAACAGTAATTTTGTGAAATATTAATAATTTGTCATGATTTTGAATTAACTGTTTTCTATTTTAATATATATATTTTTTTAAAACTATGTAATTTATTCCTGTGATGCCAAAACTTAATTTTTTAGGAGCCATTACTCTAGTCTTCAGTATCACTTTATCTTTTTGAAGTAATTGTAATATGCGTATTTGATGCTGAAGAAACGTTTTTTTTATTATTATTATTAATGTTGAAAACATTGCACTTTTTTTCAGGATTAAAAAATAATAATAACAGCATTCGTTTGAATTCTGAATCTTTTCACTTGTCACTTTCAATTCAGTGTATCTATGCTGAATTCCTTCTTACTGACCTCAACCTTAGTCCACACCCAATTCAGGTTAATTATTGTTTTAATGTATAAGTGCTTTTCTTTTGTAAATAATGAATAAAATTTGACTAATATTTTACTGCTAATATTCCAACCCCATTTTACATGACTCTGCACATGAGATTCTTCTCTTTTCAAAGGTACTGGTTTAACAAAAGAAAGTCTACCTTGTGTTAATTCAGATTGTTACAGTACCACCCCATGATGTCTAGTTGCTGATATGTGTGACTGTTTTTACCAAATAACTTAAATAAGCATTATGTTTATTAATTTGACACAAAGTGCATGCTTGCTCCTCTTAAACTTGTTGTCCAGTAAAAAGCAGCTTCATCAGCAGTGTTCTAGTTCTCAATCAGTAGGATTTCCGCCCTTTTCTTGTGCGGCATGTGGATCACTGACAACAGCACCCCCACCCCCCACCTCCCCCTGCATCTGACAGTCCTCTCGGGAGCTGTGCCCCCCCTCCACCATCTGCTCACGTGATTCCCACAATCCTCCTCAGCATCACGGCAGCCATCTTGGTCAACACCCTCCCATTTGCAGCGCATGCAGCCAATCCGGTGAATGCCAGCAGCTGGGCTGTGAGGGAGGGACTGAGAGAGAGAAAAGAGACATCTCTGATTATAGCTGCGCTGAGGCTCACACGGCATCTCAAACCCCTGGCTGTGCTGAGCCAGAGAGCACTGAAGCCTTTATTCACACGGAGGATTTTAGCGGTCACTGCTTATTCACAAGGCACGGACATTGAGCCCCAGGAGAATAGCATCCCTTCAGTCAGGTTTGCCCTGGACTGCTTGTTTGTTTTCCCCCTTCCTTCCTCCCTTCTTTGTTTCCCTTGACTCTCTCTTTCCTTCTTTCTTTGTGCTGGAGAAGATTCTTGCTTGGATTGGTTTAAAAACAAAAATCGTCATTATTGCTATTCGCTGCTCCTGACTCTTCCCTGAAGGCCACCATCGTAAACATTGTTGTTGTCGTCGCAGCAGCAGCAGCAGCAGCAGCAGCTATCAGCTGAGTCACCATGTCTGATCTGACGCCCCAGAGCGAGGCCCCCACCCCCACTACTGACAAGATCACACAGGCTGCTAGAGAGACCATCTACCTATGTAACTTCCGCGTGTCGGTGGATGGCGAATGGCTGTGCCTGCGTGAGCTCAACGACATCTCGCTAACGCCAGATCCCGAGCCAGCTCATGAAGGTAGGTGCGCACAGCATCTCTAGGCCTCTGTGGCTGTTATTGCACTGGGCGGTGCTGGCCCAACCCTCCACCATCATGCTCTCAGCATCCCCACAGGCTTGCCTGGAAATGTAGTTTTTATGGAGCACAAGTGTGCATGAAGGTTTGTTTCCCACTGAATGATTTGAGAGAAGCTGTTCATGTGCGGTTTTATTCTAAGTAAAGTATTGTCACATTGAACAAATTATGTATGTGTACTTGCACTGTTCGGAAAATCCCTCAGAATGAAAGTACCTCCAGTAAATGAAAATAAAAACAAGCCTTTAACAAATTTTATATTGTTTGATATGTTATTTTTTTCTGTTGATTTTAATAAAAATAAAAGGCATTTAGCAAATTTGCTTATCTTTTGTTTTTCATTTATTAACTTTTCTAAAGGAAAAAATACGGCCATAAATAGATTTCTAGAGTAGTGATGGTGTCAGAGCACACGATTGTTCTGCTCATCCGGTGCATTACTGGAGAGTCACGGCTTACCCTGCCAAAGGTTAAAAGAGGACATCATATGGACACCCTACTGCTGCCCTGGAGATTCCCACTCAATCAAACGTCTTGAAGGCATGTGATCAACGGGCAGAGAAGATGTGACCAGGAGCCACTAACAGCAACAGTTCAGTCTAATGTGTTTTATCTGCATTGGGTGAGCAAGAAACAGGCATGTGGCAAGACCAGGATTAGAAAACATTATCTGATAAGGTCTGCTTACAGAGTCATCCTCTGAGATGTTTGTTTACTACAGAAGTAGTTATTTGTTTGTAGTGTTTTTTTCACGAATGGCATCACCTTTGAACCGTGTGACTTGTTGGTCTCCTCACTATCACACTGTGATAAACAAATGACTTTTTTTAGTGTCACCTTTGCACCCAGGGTTCAGAGATCTCTTTAGTAAATATTTTTTTTTTCATAGAAGATTTTCAAGAAATAATTTCTTCAATGATCAGTCAGTAATTGGTTAGTTGCGATGTTGCCCTTGATTTGTTTCACTGCATGCAGATGTTCTTTGAAATGTATTTGGTGTGCTCTGCCTTATTAAGTGTCATTTATGGTTTGATTTCGTTTTTGATTTTTAGGTTTTACCCACCTCAGCCAAGTGACGTTACAAATCTTAGAGACAGTTAATCTAAAAATTACTTTTCTGTCATGATTTATTCATCCTCATGTCATTCCATCCAAACCTGTTTGACTTTCTTCTGCCATATATTTTATGGACAGAAAACTTTATTTTATATTCTACATAGAATAGAACATTATACAGGGATGTCTGGAACAATATGAGGTGAGTAAAATATGACAGTTTTATTTTTATTTTTTTTGGTGTGCTATCCCTTTAAAGCTGTCTTGGAATTATTCTAACAAAAAAAATGTTATTCGAGTGCTGTGGGTAAAAAGGCAATATTACATTCTTTCCCAAGGCTTTCTGTCAAACAAATCGGTTTGGATAATTTGCCACTGGAGTCTTGCAGAACAAGTAGAGCATTGTTTGAGCTCCTTTGTCTAGTGTGTTAAAATTACTTCATAGTAACTGTCCTCATCAGCACTCAGTTTGCTATTAATAGTCACAGTTGTAGTGCTTCTGAAGTCATTCAGATTTGCACTGCATGAAAGTGAGAGAGAGTTTGCTTGGCTCTGTAGATTAGAGTCTACACCCAAATTTCCTACAACATAATGTGTATTCCCTCTTCTTGTTGGTTTGGTTTTCTCCCATGATGTGCATGACCCAATCCTTTTCTGATTCTATCAATAGGATTGTAGCTAGCAAAATATCTGGCCGCTCATTTGGCTGGATTGCTCTTGTCTGGCCTGTTTTCTTTGGCTGGCTCCCCGCCCCACCCATTTGGCATGTTGATCACATGGTTTTATCAGCATTATCAGTGATCAGTTTCTGGTTCTTCAGATGAATTCCCTGTAGACCTTGTGAGAGACATTAAATATTTATGATTCAGAGACTTCTTATACACTAAAATAACCTCTGTTCTTACAGTGAGAATATGGTTTCTGTGATTTGTATAACCTTTGCATAGACATGATGCTATGAAGCTAACTCACTCTTTGCTGTGTGACTGTGTGAAGCTACAAGGAGGACTTTAATAAATGGTACAAACTGAAACCAGTAAAAATCTGTTGGTTTTACTGTTCATTTTTGTTGTTGCATTAGCAATTCAATATTATTGAATGAGTAATGGCCATGAAATCTCTGCAATAAACCTGGGCTAAAATGATAAGACTGTACTGTGTTATCATTAATTTTAAAAGTTAAATTGGTGTGAAAATGACCCACTGCCACCTGGATCATTTCTCCTGTCACATCACCTGAAAAAAGAAAAATATTAAAGAAAAATATTTTTATAATATTTATATAACATGTTATACTCCATAGCAGCTTTTTATCTTGCCAGTCCTTGCACGTCCTCATGAAAAGGGTCACTGCTATTGGTGACAGTCATGGATTGAGAGTCTTGATGATGAAATGATTGCATTACTGTTGGGTGTGTTTTGGTTTTTACAGGGTCAGCCTTGAGAACTCCAAAATCCTGTTCAGTAAAAAAAGATTTTCTGTAGTTTATCTACTTTGTGATGCATTGCATGGTTAAACTGAGATTGTCCTGAAAACAACAGCTTTCAAAACAATCATCCGTTCAGTTAAAAAACACACTTTTGTTATTTATTCATGATTGACATGGTGGGTTGAAATCTCTCTGCATTTGGTGCATTACACACCTCTTCAACCAGAATTTCATAAATCTTTCCAGACACGGAGCAAACCACGTAGCCGCAGTCAATAGAAAGTTCTCATGAATTCTTTCTCTGAAAAAATCTCCAGTCCAAAACATCATATATTTCTTATATCTCATGCTGAAACCTGTTAAATACTGTGTGTAGGAGAAGTCTTGGTGAGAGAATTGAATCATATTTTGCCATAATTGTATAATTTATGCTTGAATTCTTTGGATTTCCAGATCCCAAGGACCCCATTGCCATCGAGAGGCTTAACCTGATGAATATGGCCAAGCTGAGCATCAAGGGCTTGATCGAGTCTGCACTGAACCTGGGCCGCACACTGGACTCCGACTATGCCCCACTGCAGCAGTTTTTTGTCGTGATGGAGCACTGCCTGAAACATGGGCTTAAAAGTCAGTACAACAAATCCCACTGTCCTCAGTACTCATTCATTTGTGTTCTTTATACAATAATCCTGTGTATACTTTCTCTAAAGAAATCAGTTTTTTTTTAAAGGTAAGAAGACTTTCCTTGGTCAAAATAAGTCTTTTTGGGGTCCTTTGGAGCTTGTGGAAAAGTTGACTCCGGAGGCTGGTGAGATCACAGCCAGCGTCAAAGACCTTCCTGGGCTCAAGTAAGAAAACATTTTCAACTTGAGCATGTTTTCGTTTTTTTTTCGTTTTTAATTCATACTGCGTTTCTGATTCTAAAGTTGTTCTTTTATACCAGAACCCCTTTAGGAAGAGGCAGAGCATGGCTTCGTCTGGCTTTGATGCAAAAGAAGCTCTCAGACTACATGAAGACCATCATCAACCGAAAGGACCTTCTCAGGTACATTACCAGCTTTTGGTCTTTAATATAAAAGCCATAACTGTGGTTTTATGACCCAGTTTTGTAAATGTCTTCTACTTGCTCTTGTTGTGTTCCTCAGTGAATTCTATGAGCCCAATGCTCTTATGATGGAGGAGGAAGGAGCTGTGATCGCTGGGCTGTTAGTGGGCCTGAATGTCATTGATGCTAATTTGTGCATGAAGGGAGAAGATTTAGACTCACAGGTATTTGTTAATTACTTTAACTCTACACAAGTAATTAAGGACGAAATATGATGGTACAATGCATTATCTTTGTTACTTTTTTTTTTTAATTCTTTCAGTGTTTTTCTCCCAAGTGTGTTGGCCAACAGTTGATACTGGGTGTTAAGATCTCCTCTACTCTCTCAATAGGTTGGAGTCATAGATTTTTCCATGTATCTGAAAGACGGCGCGCACGGCAGCAAAAGCACAGAGGGGTGAGTCCATATTCAACTTCCTCGGTGGAGCTAATTGTGTTAGTCTGACAGGTTTTGGACTCCTGGTGAAAATCTCTGTGCTTCCTCTAAAGCTGCTTTTTGTTTGCAGTGATGGGCAAATCACAGCTATTCTTGACCAGAAGAATTATGTTGAGGAGCTGAACAGACATTTAAGGTGCAGTCCATCATTCATGTGGGGTGTTTTTGTGACTAGCTGCTTATTTGGAAAGCGTGAGCAATCTCACATTGTGACTGTAAATTCCCCTTTCCCAGTGCGTCGGTGAATAACTTGCAAGCCAAAGTGGATGCGCTGGAAAAATCCAACACAAAACTCACAGAGGAGGTGAGTAGAAAAAACTGAAATTTAATGGATTACTGAAGTTAAGTTAGGTTAATTCAATGATTTACATAACTGATAGATAATTTACATGTTAGCAGAAATGAATTCACACTATATATTCATGCACACAGCTGTGTGTACACAACTGTTCAAAAGTTTGGGGTCAGTAAGATTTTTTATTTTTTTGTATTTATTTATTTATTAGATCAAAAATATAATATAGCGAAATATTACAATTGAAAATGGCTGTTTTATATTTTAATATTTTTTACAATGTAATTTATCCCTGTGATGCAAAGCTGAATTTTCAGCATCAAATAAAAATCTTTGGTAGCATTATAACTTTACTATCCGTCTTTACTATTACTTTTGATCAGTTTAATGCATCCTTGTGATTAGAAGTATTGAATTATTTCCAAAAAAAAAAGTGCTGATTCCAGATTTTTTTTATGGTAGTGTATGTGGTTTATTGACACACTTACTGTAGTTTGTGGGACTAAATAGAGAGAGTATGATGCACATGACGTCCCCGTATATATACAGTATCAGTTCAGCGGCTGCGTTCCAGTGGGAAAGTGACGTCAATGCATACCCTCTATAAAGTAAAGAGAGAGCTAGCTGTGAATAGATGATCAATTTGTTGTTCCAACTCTCTGTGCATGTGTTGTTTTTGGTGTCTAGCTTGCTGTGGCAAACAACAGGATCATCACTCTGCAGGAGGAGCTGGAGAGGGTGAAGGAGGAAGACTCTTACTTAGTGGAGACTGGTCGCAAGGTGAACAACATTGTTTTGATCCCACTGTACTGATTGTTATCAAGCATTCAATAGAACAACAGTGTTTGTTACTCATTACTCAAAAGTTAGACACAAGCTTATAGTAGTTTACAGTAGGGTTGCTGTTATAACATACTTTTGTTTGTTTTGTCACATTCTTTGCTCTGATATTTGACCTGTGCTTGTCTTGAAGGCACCTAGGGCAGATGGTACTGCAAACGGTCAAGTGCTTGGGGAAACTCGCAAACAGCTCAAAGAGGAAACTCAGCTCAGACTGGTGAGTGAGACATTAATGTCTTCAGATTCATCTCTGATGTGGGGTTTTCCAAGTATCAAGTCTTTGTTCTTTCGAGGAGAAGTCTGGAGAACCTGAATCCTTAAGAAACCGAGCGTGTTTGTGTGTTTGTGTAGGATGTCGAGAAGGAGCTGGAGGTGCAGATAGGGATGAAGCAAGAGATGGAGCTGTCCATGAAGATGCTAGAGAAGGACATCTGTGAAAAACATGATGCTTTGGTGGAGCTCCGACAGCAGTTAGATGAAATGCGTGTACTCAACCATGAGCTCTCCGTTAAGTCACAGGTATGTTTAAACATCTTACTTAGTGACATTTTTTTATAACTAAACCTAGCTCTCATCAAGAACATAGCCACAGAAGCTGGCATGGTGTTAACACAGGAAGAAAAAAAGTCACAGGGTATAAGAGAAATGCATTTCCCTTAAAAATCGCTTATCTCAATTGACAGGTTAAACACTGGAGCGTCGACTTGTTCGACACATGGAAGCTACGTGTAAGCAGGACATGCAAAACTGCATTTATTTTTGACACAGTGTGCTTGTGTTTGTCTGGCTTGTAGAGCTCAGAGGCCAGCGGGAAACAGAAGAGTGACATCATCAGCCGCTTGGAGGAGAAAACAAACCAGATGCTCCCCACTATTAAACAGCTGGAGAGCAGGTAAAGGCATTTAAACATGACATGTACATTGCAAATCAAAGAGTGGGATCCAAAAGTCTAATATATATATATATATATATATATATATATATATATATATATATATATATATATATATATATATATATATATATATATATATATATATATATATATATGTTGGACGTAAATACACACAAACACAATTTTATTAGTTAATATTGACATTTTAATAAATGCTTTAAAAAGTTTACATTTTTATAGTTTGTCATTTATTTTTTAAAATCAAATTTAATCTTAAAGCATTATACACCTGTAAAGTTTTATACAGTTTTTATCAAAACATTTTTTACTGAAAAAGAATTTGTAAATGAAAAATTTGACTTTGAATCAGAAATTTTTACTGTAAATAAAATACTAAAGGAAAATGATGATTTTTGTGAACTTTTGAATCCTACCGAATAAAGCTGTCATTTTCCAAGGAAGGTTATTGTTTAGGATGGACAGTTTTCCTTCATCAGTGGATGTGCAGATCACATGTATTGTGCACAAACAAGACAAGTCCACTCTTTTCTGTTTCAGTTCTGTTACCAAGCTGTAGAAGGCAGCAGATCTTCTGTTTCTAATAACGTCCGCTCTCTGTCTCTGTGTTTTCTCAAAAATGTATTTGCTTTTACCTGTTTATTTGACATTTTTCACATGCTCATTCTTTTGTGTTTCTACTCCTTTTTCCTGAGCAGTGAGAAAGACATGGCTAAAGAGGCACGAAACTTGAACACAGCTGCAGAAAAACTCCTTCAGAGGCACCAATAAAATGATGGCAAACACTGGATAGTTTCCAAAAAAATAAACCTAAAATAAAAAAAAATCTTCAGTTTGATTTTGCATAACATACTGTAGGGTATTTATTTTACTACTGAGTTTCAGATCCATTGCCGTTATTTTTGTCTTTAAACCGGACTGATCCTCATCTTTCGATATTGTCCGCCTGATCCAGTGCTCCTGTCTCTAGTCTCCCTCTGTATGTTTTAGTCAAAGTAAAATTGCAGCTGTTTTGGCCAGTCTTAGAACAAAGATGGCAGACATTTACATTTTAAGTAATGGAAATGCATTTCTCTTATATCTTCTCAATACTGAAAAAAAGAGGCTAGCAGGATACTACTCAAAGTTGGTGCATTATAAAAACAAAACCAAGTTCAGTACAGCACGGGGAAACATTCCTAACAAAAATGTACAATCATTTTATACTCCCTATATAAGTATGCAATGCAACACCATATTGATCGGTTAATTTTGGTTAGTCTCTTAAAATTCTTGGATATGAGTATTTGACCAAGCGGCTTAAGCTTCAGGATGCCCGAGCTAACAAACTCAGTGTGTTTATTGCAGGCATATTCAGGAGGTTATGTTAGCTTTTTTGCAAGAAATGCTGTTGAGTGAATTATTTTACAGCTTATTATAAACTAAATTGAAATCTGAATTTGATGCAGTGGTAGTCGACGCCAAATGTCAAAGCTTTGGAAAGAAATTTGTGACACCAAGCTTTATGGATTCTTCCAAAAGTCTGGATGATGAAATTGTGAACGGACGTAAGTGTATGTAGACATTAATTTAGACGTGAAATGTAGTACAAACATGGCTTAATAAAAAATAAAAATAAATAAAAATCAGACACTTGTCAGACTACTTTGCCTTCTTGAGCTTTCCGTTTCTGCTCTAGCCACATGCTTCCTCCTGTCCTCCCTTTGTTCTTCTTTATGCTTTTATTATTTAATTCATCTTCATTTCCCATGGCTTTTAGTTTTCATTTCACCTCATTAAGTTAATGTGGCCCAAATTCAGATGTAAGAAGGCGGAGCGAGAGCGGGACCTGGCTGATGAGGCCAACCGACTCTTCAAGCAGGAGTTTGGAGACAAGATTGGGAGTCTGCAGGAAGAGGTGGAGCAGTTACGGAAACAGAGGTACTGAGATTGACTTACAGTTGTGAACAACTACTAGTCAACCAATATATTTTGTTTCAGTGAAGCAGATGTTATACATATATTATTATTTAGTTGTTTTATAGATTTTATAGAAGGATACAGTTTTTTGGCATTAAGCATCATGAACTAACAATGAATCATCCAGGTTAATGTTAGTGTGCATATACACTACTGTTTAAAAGTGTGGGTTCAGTGAGGAATTTCTTCTTTTTTTTTTTTTTAAGAAATAAATACTTTAATTCAGCAGGGATGCACTAGATGTTTGATTATATTCTGTCTCAATTGTTCACAAAAAATTGTTTTAAAGGAACACTCCACTTTAAAAAAAATAAATAAATAAAAATAGGCTAATTTTCCAACTCCCCTAGAGTTAAATATTCAGCCGATCTCCGGATTTGGAAAATTGGGATTTTATAGGAGCTATACTCTCATTCCGGCGTAATAATCAAGGAACTTTCCCGCTGTACCACGGGTGCAGAAGGGACAATGATATCACGCAGCGCCTGAATGAGCCATATCAGCCTAGAAAATCACAACTTTTCATTTTCTATGGGTCTTAGTACACGATGTAACTACAGAAGAGTCAAGTACTTATAGGAAAAATATCAAAACTCTTTGGTCATTTTTGAGTGAGATGCTAATGGTCTAATCAGATTTAATGATCTATGCTAAGCTAAGCTAAAAGTGCTACCGCCAGACCCAGAGATCGGCTGAATCAATTAGAAAACGGTAAAACTCAACTCTAGGGGAGATGGAAAATTAGCAGATTAAAAAAAAAAAAAAAAAAAAAAAGTGGAGTTTTCCTTTAAACTTGTTTTGAACCGATTAAAGCACAAATGTAAGTTGTCATGGTGATTGAATCAGATCACACAGTCACATTGTGAAAATGACAAACGCAGTTTTATGAAAGTGGTATGTTGTTAAGCCCTTGTCTTTCTTAATTTGATAGATTGATTTTGGAACAGGAGCTCAGGAAATGGAGGGAGCAGCATCCTGGAGGACACATGTCTGAAGCTCTTCTAGGAAACACGCCGCCTCAGAGAGACATGAGACAACATGTGGAGGACATTAGAAGGGTGAGACCTGCTTTCCACTAACCGTATTTTTCGGACTATAAGTCCACCTACGTATAAGTTGCATCAGTCCAAAAATATACGTCATGATGATGAAAAAAAACTAAAGTCGCACTGGACAATAAGTCACATTTATTTAGAACCAAGCACCAATAGAAAACATTACTGTCTCCAGCCGCGAGAGGGCGCTCTATGTTTTCAGTGTAGACTACAGGAGCACTGAGCAGCATAGAGCGCCCTCTCGTGGCTGTAGACGGTAATGTTTTCTCCTGGTTCATTTCTCTCGGTTCATGTTAAATTAATTTTGATAAATAAGTCGCACCTGACTATAAGTCGCAGGATCAGCCAAACTATGAAAAAAGGTGCGACTTATAGTCCGGAAAATACGGTATGTGTCATTCAGTTGCTTTCTTTATATGTAGAGTGTGCTGTTCCCTGAAATTCAGGATTGTGTTTTTTTTATAGGAGTTAGAGTCTGTCAAAAAAGAAAACGATATATTGCGAACTGCACTTGAGGAAAAGTCAAGTCTAAGTTCCAGTTTGTAAGTCTTATCTTAAATGCTGGACCAGTTACATACAACTCTATTTATTCACTGCAGTGTTTTTAAATTAAACTAAAACTGTATTTTTCTTAGGATGTTGTCACATGAAGATAAACAGGTACTCTACATTTAATCAGTAATTATTTTTTCTTCTTCTTCTTTTTTTTTTTTTTGTATCAGTGAGGTTATGTGAGAACTGCATGGCAAATGAACTCCCTCTGCCCTCCTCCATCAACCCTGAACACATGTGTGATGCCTGCTACGCTCAGTTAATGCAGCAGTACGCATCCTCCCCACCCTGAGGGGGCACTCATCTCTGCTATTCTGGCAGTAGATTCAACGGGTTATCTTAGATCAGCATCTCAGTTTAGTAACATATCTGTTATTTTGCTAGTGTACAACATTTGCCAAAAAGGGATGATTTTTACAAGTTCTTTGTTGAAAAAGTTTTTCACAATGTCATATAATTCTTGAGGATGAGTGAAGCTGTCCACCAAGTGGATTTATGAGGTTCTAGTACTTAACTGTATCAGTGCCATTCAATATTGCAAGCAGAAAGATACCATGAGTCCATTAAGATAGCATTAATAACATAAGTCATCTTTTAAATAATATATATATATAAAAAGACTGTAGACAGGATTGTGTCAGCTTTTTGAAAACTATGGCACTAAACAAGGCACATACACTAAAATTTTAAACATTTGAGTCATAATTAAGTCAAAATTCATAAATGATGCAAAAAAAAAAGATTCAGTTCAGACAAACCTGCATATTATGGAGCTCGTCACAGAGAAGACTTTAATAACCCTACAATACTGAAAGTATGTAAAGAGATAAAAAGGTAGTTTTATGCCTGTGTAATGTATTTTATTCTTACTATCTGAAGAATAAAATTGTATTATAATTTGGATTTCTCAGTTTAAGTCATTTTATACTTCCATGAGCAAAATTAAAGCTTGATGGAAGACAGGAATTACTTTGCATGTCTGGGTGCTGCAGGGATAAAAAGCACTTATATCTAACGCTCTGTATCAAGGCTTTTCCAAAGTTAGAAGTAAAACAAAGCAATAGTTTCTTTTTTTTTATTAACTTTGCACACTTCTACTATATATGAATGTTTTGTTTACATTGCGTTGATCTGAAATCAGAAATGAATATCCCAAAAGAAAACACAACAGGCTATAAGTTTTTAAAAGTCTTTTAATGTTGGTTCTGTGTATTCTTGTAATATAGACTGAATTACTTTCATTAAATAGACTGGGCTGCAATGCAATACATTGACAGTTTAAATAGTTTACTTTCAACTCATTGTTCGTCCCCTGATGGTGAGGAGTTCAGGAACAGCTTAATATATCGCTTCACTGGACAACGGGGAAAAAACAAACAAACAAAAAACAAGATTAATCGTCATGTTTGTATTTAACATTTTGGACCACATCTGGGTTATTTCAGATGAACACATATTGCTTACTTATATACTCTCTGTCTTTGGACATGGCTAAAACGGCATCTTGATGTGTTCTGAAGTAGGCATCTGCCCCACCGGTGGGTCGTCCGTCTGGACCGTACTCTACAAGAACCTTCACCAGTCTGGTGGGAGCGAAAAACTGGAACAGAAATGACACCTCAGTCATTCAGTGTAGATTATATACCAGCAACATCAGTTGAGGTCTCAAGGAGTTATTCCACTCCTCTTGACCACCTCATTGACAACGAAGCACACAGTATCTTAAATAGGATAAATTCAACCTTTACAATGTCCTCTCCTGTGGCTTCATATGGCAGACCTCTCATGTGAATCAGGTTCTCTGTTGCTGATATAGAGCTGCTGTTTGCTGTCCAGAAAAATACAGATGTTCAGGACTGCACACAGTATACAGCATATGCATTAATGTTTCAAGCCTGGTTGTAAAGGAACACTGTAATAAACACCTGTTTTCATTGTCCGTGGCGCGTCTTCAGCTCCTGGTGTGAAAGCTGGCGTCTCATTTCGCCCTCTTCCATACAGGACTTGGAATTCATTTTTCCTGCTGGGGTAAATCTCAATATACCTGCATATGAGGGAAAAAAATAACGTATCTGAAATTAGTAAATATTTCATTTGAAATCTTTTGGTATTTCAAGACAGCTACAAGAATTAAAAAAAGCCTAAATTACAAGAATAAAGTCAGCAATACAAAAGGTTGAAATATTTTGAGAATACTTGGAATAAAGTTAAAATTATGAATAGGTGGTGGAACTTTCACATTAACGTTATTCACACAACATACTGGTCTTGTTATGGCTTTATTCTCAAAATATAATGACTTTAATCTTGTATTTCTAGGACCTTGTGTTCTGACTTTATTCTCATACTACAGCTTATTATTACGGTTGTAAAAAACACATACAAGTTCCAGAGAAAGAGAGAAAAAAAATGTATATATATATATATATATATATATTTATTTTTATTATTTTTTTTTTTGTGTGTGTATGTCAAGTATTCCTTAATGAAATACCAACCTGTTTCCCATGACTTCTCGGTCTTTCTTTAGGGCCTTCTCAGCCATTTCCTTGGTGGCAAAATGCACAAAGGCATCGCCTGAGTTTCTTCCTTTCCTGTTCAGGACTATTGTAACTCCATCTTCCACAATCTCCAGTCCTGTTTTGAGAATTTTAACACACACAAATGAAGCATATGGGTTTTATCAGTGCAATGCCATTCAAATGTCACATTTTTAAAGGATCTCACCGGAGAAAAACTGAATGATGTCTTCCTCCGTGCAGCTGAAGGGAAGTCCTCTGAGTCGCACCACTTCGTCTGACTCTGTAAACTGCTGTTTAGTGTTTAATATGGCTTCGGCATCTTTCTTTGTTACCTCATATACTGAAACACATGATACTAAAAATGAGGTCTGTAATAAACTTTGGCAGGAGAAAAACACAAAAATAGTGCTTACCTTCAACAAAGCGCTGTCCCAGGTAATGCTTGTGCAGATCCAGTGCTTTGCAAATGTCCTCCTCGTGCTCCAGTTCAATAAACGCCCGTCCCGTCGACCTGCCGTTCCTGTTGTGAATTATATGGATTCCCTCAACTCCACCTCTGATCCTACAATCTACAAGAATCAAATATATAAGTAAAATTTGTACTTCACAGCATTTTCAGATCATATCAGAACATCTTCAGGAACCGGAAATCCATACATGTGGTTATTATTGATGGAACCCTATAAAACCTACTCCATCATATTTGATCAAATCATTTCTAAGGCCTCTGAATAATCAGCATTATAGAAACTTTCCTGGAATATCTTCTACTTTCCACTGATTGAAAGTTTTTACTTTTTAATCAAGTAAAATGCATTTTAGTACAATTCTGAAAACGTCCACCTTCTGTTTGTGGTGCATGTGTTTTTCTGATGGAAAATTTTTAATGATTTTTATAAAGTAAATGTAATAATTTTTATATTATTATAATTTCAAGGTTATTATTTTCCTCAATGGAAGTAACTGATTATCCATATAAACATTATTTTAAAAAATCAAATTCGGATTGGAGTATCAAGTTTGACACATCAGGCTTTTAAACATTTAGCACTGGACTAAGTTTTGCCCTCCAAAATGAACGCTACAGGGCTTTGATAATAAAACTAAGCATTGACATATCATCTTACAATGCCATATTATTAAGAGATACAGTGTGACAACCTATAATCAATTAACGTTTTATTTTTTTTAATCACTAGCTAATGCCATAAAAAAATTGCTCCAAATTGCATATTTTCGCTTAGTTTGAGGCTCTTAGTAAAAATAAATACTACTGAAGTGTGAGCTCTATATACTCCTAAACTACCTAAAACATGTGTCATACAAGCCTGATGTTTCAAATATGATGCAAAACATAAAATACGCATTCAAACTTTTTAAAGGGATTATTTTATATTTTACCCTTTATGTATGACTATTATTTCATATATCAGGTTTTACATTTTAAATATCTTGACTTGATCAAGTAACGTTTTAGGTGAAGCATGTCTGCAAAAAGACTTGAGTAACATTACCAGAAAAGAAGTTCATCAAGTCCTCTGCAGTGCATGAATAAGGAAAACCCCTGGCCTGGATGATGAACACTTCCTTTGAATGGGGCTCTTCATCGGGGGTGTATTTTGGTACTGGTGGGTACTCATCTTCCTTGGATGGTGCCTAAAACATTAAAAGCGTCTGACGAAAACAATTATACAACGTATTGTGTCTGGAAAGGACTTTTCTGGAAAAAGGTACCTCAGTAAATAGTGTTCGTTGATATATTGTCCATGGATGCTGGACTTGACGGTCTGCTAAACATCTCGCTGACCATGAATGAACATCTCGACCTCGTGCTGCTGTAAACTGCGCAGTTTTCGTCTGACTCCGAGAATGCACGCATGGAAACTGCTGGTGCCTCCTGACACAACGAACAAGAGACAACAAGAGCGCGCTCCTGCTCAATACAGACATATTGCACTGTACAAACAAAACCTGCACGAAAACCTTAAGTGTTGAGACAGCTTTGAGTTAACACGGTATGTCTCGGCTCAGTTGCCCTAAAATCACGTTGACATGCGGCATCAGAGGACAACATGACGTAAACAACACGCGCCTTTGCCCTTGACACATCTTTCAAAATAATAGTTCCTTGTAGTTAAAAACAGCAACACACGTTGTTTGATTTGGAAGCAAATTATAACAGTATTTTCTGAAATGTGTTAACTTTTTATTAAGAGGAAGAATATTGTGTGCACACTAAGGCAGTATTAGATATTGTTGTTTGTAAAATTATTATTATTTTGTTATTATGATTGTACTAAATGTAATATAATTTATCATAATGTCATTTGGCAAATATACATTTTATAATGTTAACAGTTAAAAGTTATTGTCGTCTAACAGTTATAAGATAATAATACCATTTTCATTTAAAATAAGCATTTTCATTCAAAATTAGTTCTGTAGCCCATTTACATTACAATAATTAATTAAGATAGCTTTCATCAAAAACGACTTCGGGAACACTCAATGCATCAAAAAGAGGCAAATAAACACAGGAAGTGCTCATAACACAAAGTTGTTACTAAATTGTTTAGATTAGAAGAAGCTAGACATGTGGGTTAAAGAAAAAGCATTTATTAATTTTTTTTATTATTATTACTATTTATTATTTATTAATTATTATTGATGGAGTCAAATGTAGACGAAAGAGATTTCAACTGTCGCTTGAAAATTGTCATAATAAACACTTTTTAGATCTGTTTATTTTATTAGGACTGAGAAAAAAAAACATAATTTTAATTTAAAAAAAAATCCAGTTAACGTCAATTACAGTAATAGATATAGAGTTGGTTAAGAAAACAATTATCAGTTGAATTTCCAAAACGGTCTTTTATCCTAATGCTAGCGTGACTCTTATTTGAGGTCATGATCTCGCGAGATTTGGGGCTCTCTGGAGAGACTTTGGATGGTAAGGAGAACTTTTGCACGGGCAGGATCAGTGTTGTTGTAGTGTGAGTGGATTATAAGGCGCAAATTCTTTGCTTTTTCACCTTCTAGAACGCAAAATAACGGACTAGTGTCGATTTCTCACCTACAGCGTATTTTCTTCAAGGAGAGATGAGCTTTTTATTGTAAGTATGAGTGGTTTCTGTAAATAGGAGCACTGATGGCTAGTTAGCAAGCGTAGAAATACTGCTTTTGTCACGAAGATGCATGTACAGAAACAATCTTGACTCACAGCCGTCATTTATTAGCAGCTAACTGTGATGATATATATATACAAATCTGATAGAAGCACAGTCTGATCCTGTCGCAGCAGATTAGTATGTGACCATCATAACACAGAACTGCAGTCGGGCTAACGAAGAACACTCAGCCAGTAACGTTACATGAGGCCACCAACAGCTGCATGGACTTGGGTTTGGTTACTCCTCATTATGACTGTGCTTGGACTCATTGTACAGTAATTTGACTCTGAACACAGCTGTATGTCCCAACATTATGTCATTAATGCAAACTGGAAATGTAGTGTTTTGTGGATAGATTCCAGTAGCTTTGTCTCAAGTGTAACCCAAAGATGTTGTAATTGTAATATATCGTTTTTATTACAAAATCCTATTATCATCAATGACTGCTACCTAATAAGTGTTCTGTCGCCATCACAAAACCTACCAAAATGATTTGATATCATATGAAATCCAGATATGAATATAATACCAGTATACTGTATACTGTATTATATCCCAGTGTAGAAAGTCAAAAAACAATATACTTTGCTTTTAAATCTTGATTTGTTGTCAGCTGCAGTGTGTTGATGTTCACATTGGTATTTTTTAAATTATGCCTCTCTCTCAATTCTACACCTCCATGTAGAATTGTTCATCTCCCTTTATTTATATATATATATATATATATATATATATATATATATATATATATATATATATATATAAAAGGGAGATGCTACCATGGATTTAAATGTTGTGACCGCTAAATTATAGAAACAATTATAATCTTTTGCTGTAAAGTCTCTAACAGCATAAAAATGATCATGTCAGCAATGTAAAGTGTTATGTATTTCTCTATTCTTCTGCTTTCCACTGAAAATGGGAAGTAGGCTGTGCTGTAATAAACCAGGCTGTATGATTCGCAGGATAATTCAGTGAAGCATCTTAAGTGGAATCATGGCTTCAGTATTTGGGTTAATTTTAAATTGTGTAATATATATATATATTTTTTAACCATTGTTTTGTCGCTAAAATAGCATAATTATGCCTAAAGAGTTTGTGCATGCACATGTTTTCTCTTTGTGAATTCTGGAATTCCCCATCTGACTTCTGCTTGATGCTTTGATTCAGTTGCCTGACTCATGAAAAATAACATTATATGGGTAAAAGGTGATGTCATTTGGGTCCATCATCACAACCTGAAACCGGGTCTGTTCTGACCCTCTTTATTGTTGGCTTGAACATGTTGGTCAGTCAAGTGAGTTCTTCAGAAATTTGCCTGTATTTGTTAATCACTTCCAGTGTCCTTTCATTGTTTGCTGTGCAAATTCTGTCCTGTTTGTGTCCAAACAGATGGACAAACTGAACAGAGCAGCTGTTGAATTGGTGAAGACAGGCTCACTTTGAGGTGTTGATATATACCAGTATGTAGGGTCAGCTCAGAGGAGTTGTTTTTTACTGGGTGTTATATGGAGCTGCTTCGGTGTCAAGCTTGGGGAGTTTTATATGTATAGTCTTCAGGAGGAGTTGAACACCCTCATGTAGAATTGTTCACTATCCTTGTGGCTTGTCCAAAGAGCTAAGATGATTATAAAGGCAAAAGCAGCTCTTAGTAGCATTGGTACCACATTTTGGAGTGACATACTTTAATAAAAGCAAAAATAAAAGTATTTTAGGTACTAGCGATTTGAATCTGTGTTGTTTTTGGAAATAAACACACTGCTGACTTTATTAAGTTTTATAGTCAAATGTAATTCCTCTTCTTCATGAGTTTAATTTTAATATATATATATATATATATATATATATATATATATGAATGCCACAACAATTGTAGCTTCTGTAATTTGCAGTAAGGAAGGCACATTTATCAGAGGTTTAGATTTACCTTTTATATTTTCGCTGTTGTAAAGTGGGTTTATTAATGTAAAGGTCCAGCGACTTGTAATTTTGCTTGACCAAGTTTAGTATCTTTTGGTTCAATGTAAGTTTGCAGCCGTTATTAAAGTCTTAATATCTTGCATTTTTACTCCTCTACAGTGGAAGCCGCTCTTCAAAGACGTTCAAGCCGAAGAAGAACATTCCCGAGGGCTCACACCAGTATGAGCTTCTGAAGCATGCAGAGGCCACGCTGGGCAGCGGGAACCTGCGCATGGCTGTCATGCTGCCCGATGGAGAGGACCTCAATGAATGGGTGGCAGTCAACAGTAAGCATCTGACTTTAATTTAGGGAAAAAAAATTACCTTGTGTGTGCATCCTCAGCATGTGCTAAAAGGCTTAAAATTTGCTGTAGTTTTAAAGGCTTTTATTTTTTGTTCTTAATTGAATATAGGTCTGCTGCTGCAGAATTAAAAATTGTATGTTGCATGTTTTTCCTTATTAATAATTGTAGATACAACCTCAGCCTAAACATGTCACTTTCAGTTTCATGGCTTCAAAGAAATAGCTCCTGAAAAATAAAACACAATCTATTTCCTCTAAATATATGAAACATTTTGCATAATATCAGTGTTTTCACAAATATTATTTGTGTATGAATGCTAACACCTAAAAGTTAGCTAACACCCTTTAAAACAGGTGCAGTCGAAATCAGGACTCTCGTGTGTTTGAAGGGGTCTTTCCAATAAACATCCATTTTATAAGGCCTGCTTGTAGGTCAGTTTTGCAACATTTGCTTGGATTCATTCATACCCCCGGCCTTCTTCTATTTTTAACAATAAAGACAGTGGAGCTTTCTTAGATCATAAGCCGCAGGGACAGAGGCCTGAATACTGACTCGGGCAGCGCTGATGTTGCTAGGGTTTAGGGTTTCATCTAATTGCTGCAGCTCATGAAATATTGGGTGTACCCAACTTCTGATATATAATTAGAGCAGGATTTTCCAAACCCTTTGAGGTTTGTGATGGAACTGCAGGGGTAGATGTATATTCCTTTTTTTTTTTTTTTTTTTTACATGGTTAAAGATGCTGGCGTAGGTTTGTATTATAATGCTGTTTCATGTGCTTATAGCTGTGGACTTCTTTAACCAGATCAACATGCTGTATGGGACTATCACAGACTTCTGCACTGAGGAAAGCTGCCCGCTAATGTCTGCTGGACCCAAGTAAGTAATAACAGGGGTTTATCGTGTGAAATATTTTGAGCATACTTCTGTTCAATCTTTTGGGATTAGTCTCTTAATACAGTACTGTAATAATGTGGAATATTATTGCAATTTAAAATAACTGTTTTCTGTAATATCAAAATATATTATATAATATAATCTATACTATATTTTAAAATGTTTTTTTTTTTTTCTGTGATTGCAAAGCTGAATTTTTAGCAGTCTTCAGTGTCACATGATCCTTCAGAAATGATTTTGATATGCTGACTTGGTGCATTTACGCCTGTTTGAGCTTCCCGTCAGCTTCACATCATCACTCAGACTCGCAAGAAACATTTGTACAGCGTCACTACAGTGGCTCCAAAGCTGCTTATTTCTTTACAAAGACAACTATAAATTTGTTTTTAGAGTATAAACTTGAAGGTTTTAAAGTCTTGAAAGTTTGTTAACAAGGGAATTCGGATGTAAATTCTAAACCGCAAACACAACCAAGAAAACTGCTCCGATCATGTCGTTTCAGACATGCTGTTTACATTGCTTTTTATAATACACCTTACTTTCACCCAAACTGAAAAATTTTAAACAAGTTTAAATGGGTAAATCTTTCATAAATCTTTGTGATTCTTCATTTTCGTTTTTGGCATACTTAATTTCTTGTTAAAACACACTAGACATGAGTATTCTGTGCATTTTCACCACTTTTTGTGTGCAATCATATATATTTTGTCCATCAAAAGTGAGTTGTCACTTTAATTGAGTGAAGCAGTGCAGCCACTCTGCGGCGAAACCATTGCTTCAGTGCTGCTCACACGCTGCTCCTGCTCCCGGTGTCAATGCACTCATTTGTTAACATGCACACCGAAAAATATCGCTCATGCATGCTTTAATTATCATGCATTCTTGGTGAATACAAGTTTGAATTTCTTAAAAGAAACAAACAAACAAACAAAAAACAAACATCTTTCTAATGTGTATGTTGCATGTTTAATGTAAATTTCTTGTATGTTTTCTGCAGGTATGAATATCACTGGGCTGATGGAACCAACATTAAAAAGCCAATTAAAT
This sequence comes from Carassius gibelio, assembly GCF_023724105.1. Taxonomy (NCBI): domain Eukaryota; kingdom Metazoa; phylum Chordata; class Actinopteri; order Cypriniformes; family Cyprinidae; genus Carassius; species Carassius gibelio. The sequence continues at coordinate 20,504,118 of NC_068375.1, read as the reverse complement.
GTTCGGCTCCAAAGTACATTGATTACCTGATGACTTGGGTCCAGGATCAGCTTGATGATGAGACTCTTTTCCCTTCAAAAATAGGTGTGCTTCTTCAGTTTCTTGTGCATGATCTAGAAATTTGGCATGCTTTTTCTTTGTATAGCTCGTTATAGTCATGGAGGGATTTGTCCACATGGTGGCGATATTAAAGCATGCTTTCCACAGCATATATTCTATTGATCATTTGGTCATCCAGCATTCTGTGCTGCTTGGATTCTGAAGAAAACAACAGATTTTTTAGTTGTTTTTCTATTAAATTTATAGGGGTCCCTTTCCCAAAGAACTTTATGTCAGTGGCCAAGACCATTTTGAAGAGACTGTTCCGCGTTTACGCTCACATCTACCATCAGCACTTTGACTCTGTTATCCAGCTGCAGGAGGAGGCGCACCTCAACACCTCCTTCAAGCACTTTATCTTCTTCGTTCAGGTGTGTTCTTGTGGCCTTGAGATGTGTGAGTTGGTGTTTGGCTGAATTTTGCTTAGCACAAGGAGATTAATATTTGGCTAACTCTAATATAAACATTGCTCTCTCTTTTTTTCAGGAGTTTAATTTGATTGACCGGAAGGAACTAGCACCCCTTCAGGAGCTGATCGAGAAGCTCACGTCCAAGGACAGATAAATCTGCTCTTAACATCATCTTCTCTCATTTTTCAGTACAGGCAGTCCAGCTCTGTTCCCTCTATGTTTGACAAGTGTGTGGGAATGTTTCCTTCAAGAGTTAGGAAAAAGCTGACCCCCCTCCCCCCCAAAAAAAATCCTCAACCGTAGGTCAAGTTCATAGTGGAATTAAGCTTCTTTTGATGTCATCTCAAACATGATCTTCAGTAAGTGCCTGATACGTCCACTTTCAAAATTGCTACTTTGTATAAAAGTGCTACCACTGCTATAAAACGTCTTTATGATTATGCTTTTACTTTTTTTTTTTTTTTAAGGAGTACATTGATTATTATTATTAGTGGTATGTTAGCTTTTTTCCTCGTAATGTATTTATTTAGAAGTGCATAGTGCATTACAAAAAATACTGAATGAAGCATTCAGAGATGAAGATGTCTTGGCTTCTCTTAAGTTTTTTCATTTTAACTGCCCCTTGTGTCTCATGACATGTTTGGGATTTATCCGTTATCCATTTCAAAAGTAGAACTGCTTTGTTCACTTCAGATTTTATGCAGTCCTTAATGAATCTCTCCTTATTGTAACACATTTCAGTCATCACTGAAGAGCACTGGGCACACAGTTTGCCTGCCAATGCTATCAAACCACTACATTACATTTGAATAAGTACTAATGTTGATGAGGCAGATTCTTCCCCAGACGTCAGGGCTTTGTCTGTTAGAAGCTGGGATGAAATGAGCTGACTATGCAAGATCGGTATGTCCTATCTGATCTAATTTTTTCATACACTATAAAACACAAGGGTTTTGCATTCTTCTATTCACAGATGTGGAAACCACGGGCACCTTTTAAGCGAATAACAACAATAAATCTAATGAGAAAGATGCATTTTCCTCTAGATCTTAATGAATCTGCCCCAGTCTGTATTAGTATTTCAAAGATCCAGAACTTTGATTTGAAACAGGCTATTTTATGAGGAGGTGAATGCAAGTTGTGTAAAATCTATGATTCAAACTTGATGCTTGTTTGATAACACTTATATTGCTGTCAAAATAGTTGGTGGTCCTCGGTATAATTTAAGCAGCGCATATGTTTGGTCTTTATGAAGAAACCCCATGAATGTTTATTTTTCTGAATGTTACAGAAGAATTTTATTCTGAATAACACGTGCTGAAAATGTTTCTCAGAGATTTTCACCTCGCTTTATGAGACTGATTCTAAACAAATGTACTAAACCTTTTTGATGGCAAGTTGTAAATACTGTAAACCGAGATGGTGTGCAATTGGAATAACACGAGATGTGTAACTTGCTGAACTTTTATGGTACAATGCTGAATACTGTTTATAGGATAATAAACCTGTTTGAACAAAATTTGGTGTTGTTCTTTTTTAATAATACACGCAACAGTATGTATCTGCTTTTTCTTGAAAGGAGCACCAATACATGTAGAATTATAAAAACATATTTACAATTATATAAGATATAATATTTTTTGTCCCAAATTAATATGCAAAATTGTATTTTATATAAAGTACAGACCAAAGGTTTGGACACGTCTTCTCATTCAAAGAGTTTTCTTTATTTTCATGACTATGAAAATTGTAGATTCACACTGAAGGCATCAAAACTATGAATTAACACATGTGGTATTATATATGGAATTATATACATAACAAAAAAGTGTGAAACAACTGAAAATATGTCATATTCTAGGTTCTTCAAAGTAGCCACCTTTTGCTTTGATTACTGCTTTGCACACTCTTGGCATTGTCTTGATGAGCTTCAGGAGGTAGTCACCTGAAATGGTCTTCCAACAGTCTTGAAGGAGTTCCCCGAGAGATGCTTAGCACTTGTTGGCCCTTTTTCCTTCTGTCTGCGGTGCAGCTCACCCCTAAACCGTCTCGATTGGGTTCAGGTCTGGTGACTGTGGAGGCCAGGTCATCTGGAGCAGCACCCCATCACTCTCCTTCTTGCTCAAATAGCCCTTGATGCCTTCAGTGTGACTCTACAATTTTCATAGTCATAAAAATAAAGAAAACTCTTTGAATGAGAAGGTGTGTCCAAACTTTTGGTCTGTATTGTAAATAAGCGGGGGCTGGGTTAGATCAAGTTTTTTCAAGAAAAAATACTTTTTATAAAGTCTACTTATTATTGTAATACTAGTCTGGCCTTTCCCATAACTCCTCCTTTAATAATAATAATAAAAAAAGGTAGGTGCACACATCATGGTAGTCTCATTTGGGTGTGACATAATCTGCTGTCTTCATGTTAGTTTAGTCACTTGGTTCATCCCTCAGGCCTGTGGTGTTGCTAATCATTTTCTTGTCCTGGCTAATGTTGGTCGAAATGAGATGTAAAGCACAACAATCAGTCATAATCTATGAGCTAGCATCAACCCATAACAATGGGAAAGTTACTTCAGGTGTTTCTCATGATTTATTGTTTTAAACGGCAAACATCAGCTTTAAAGGTCTTCTCACAGAAGTAGGTTTGGTGATCAGAAAACTTCAGTTTATGATCTCTTGGTCATGTTTTTCCTCCACTTCGACCTTAGCACTTCATCTTAACCAACCTTGTATTTTGCAACTGCAGGGTTGAGCACTAAGGACAAATAGGCATCTACTTCTGATAATCATAATAAATAACAAAAATATCAGCCATTTATTATGTTGGTTCCTGTATGATAATCTGTGTGCATTTGTTGTCACTAATCATTCAAACATAACATTATGAACATTATGAAAGTAAAGCTGTGTACTCTTTCTGGAACAAAGTCTAGAGCTATAGACATGAGCTCACAGTAGAGGGAGACAAAACATCTGTGATCGAAAACTGATTCATTGAACATCTCATGACTGACCTCAGGCTGATGCTGAATTTATGAAAACAATTTTCAATAAAAAGTAAGTAGCAGCGACAAGAACAAAAAGACTATCTAAAATCATTTTTGTTCATGAAGGGCACAAGTTTCAATGTAGCTGATTGTTAAAGGCCAGAGATTCAGTAATTATAATAATCTTTCACATTCTTAAATTTTCCTCAAGAACGGGTTAGTCTCAGTAGCAGCTAACATGAGCTCAGTAATGTCATCAAGAATTAATACGATCATATGTTGTCCTGACATGTGAGTTGTATTAGCTGGAACCAGTTATAGCCCAGAGCTTGGATTCCTTGCAGTTCAAGAAAACAAGAAACATCAAGAAAATCAAGACAGAAATATTTATCTTAATTTATTTGATATATTTCTCTAGTCAGAGGTAAAATCCCATAATCCATGCAAAACAGTTTTGTCCTGCTCACATAATTGTGTAATATTGCGTAAATGTCCCCAGTGCTAGACACTGTACTTTCTCAAATGTCTTACGTCTGCAGTTTTACTGGAAGTGTGAGGAAGTGTTTTTCCTCCATTATTGCATATGCTTTGTGTTGATTAAAATCTGCACACTAGACTTGACCCCTGGGCTTCTGGTTTCTTTTCAGCCTCTGAGTGACTTCATCTTGACATTATTCTAATATTCTGTCTGTTTCTTTTGTTTATTCCTTGAAGGTTTGGTTCCATGACATCTCGCTGTCTGCACTAAGCCAGCTCACATTTTCTTGTATTAGGATTTAATCTTGAGCATATTTGAGTATTTGCTTAAAGGGATATTGCACTGTACCATAAAATTGTTTTTTACAATCCCTTTTATTCCCACTTAATGTGTAGCTTTAGGACATCATTACTTATTCTGTAGGACTCCCAGCGTTCACAGAAGTTTAATGTATTCAGTTTACCATAATGACAGCTGGCAAAGCTAAATTTTCAGCAGCCATTAATCCAGTATTCAGTGTCACATGATCCTTCAGAAATCATTAAAATATGCTGGTTTGCTGCTCAAACATTTATTATTGTCAAAGTTTAAAGCATTTATGGTTTTTGTGGACACACACACACACAAAACTCTCTAAAAATTTTTTATTTTAAATATAATATATATAATCATATATATAATATGACCCTAACTTTTGAGTGTTATTCTGCATTATTCTAAGTCTTTAGTCAAAGTACTGTATATTGAGTTGTTTTGTTTAATATTTGCATGCACAAGACATTTAAAAATGGCTATAATTAATCCATATTTAAAATAAACATTCATCAATAGATTCTGGCATGTACTATGAAATTATATGAATGGAGGATAGGTTAGAGCACATCACAATCACGAAACACCATGAGGTGATATGCATTAGCGTGACAACAGTCAATAAGGTTACAGTGACTAACTTTATTAAGTATATATAGAATAAAGCTTTTTAATGCTTCTGTAAACTACTGTGAACATATAAATCAGTTTAACAATAGAATTCTGTAATAGAATTGATTTATTGAGTTATTGCTCATGTGTGGCAATCATTCTGAATGGAGGTAATAATCGTCTGCTGAGATTTGGGAGTTGACTTTATGAACATGAAGTGCATGTCCATGAATAATTTTTTTCCTGAGAACTAGAAGGGTAAAAGCCTTCGATTAGCCTTTGTGAGTGACATTTAACATGTAAAACCAGTGTTGTCACTCTGACAGGAATATATTACACATATTGTATGTATGATGACTTGAACATTCTGACTCAACATTATTGCAGAGTGCTGTGCCCTCAGAACTACATTAAACCTCAGTAATAAGGACTCTTAACACTTTACCCGTCAGCATTTAAACAAACAAACACTTGCCAGCAACCACCAGCATGTTTCTGAATTTTCCCCAAAATTTTCATGGCCCCCAGTTTATTTTATTGTATTAATATTTTGAACATGTGATGAATATTCTGAACATGTCGAAAGAAAGAACAGAGGTTCTGCTTTAAAAAAAATAAATCTAGCTTAATTAGCATTAAAGCATTAAAGTTTGTAATAAAGTATTTACACTGATTTCTATTGGGCTATATCAAAGTGCATGCAAGTGCTGATTGGTTTATTAGAAATTGGTTAAATCTGCACATATAGGTTTTCCAACTGTCAACAGGAGATGAAGCAGGCAAATACCTCATATCATTCCTTCTCTGTTATTGTTTGACTGCTGAATCTCCATGGTAATTCAACCAAGATGTTTTTGCCCCCCCCCCCCCCCCCCCCCCTTCAATAGGAAAGTCAAAAGGTGAAGACTTTTATGTCTTCTTTGTGTTTGAAATCCTCACCAAATCATTTCAGTTCTACAAAACAGCAGTGAACAGATTTCTCTGAGCCTGCCAGAGGATAAAAGTATAAACCAGATCAAAAAAACTTATAGCAAGGCTCGATCTTTGTGTGTATACTGTTCAGGGCTTTCTTTTTTGTTATTGACTTTTTATTTATTATATCACCCCTGTAGCGTATTTTACGCAGAGGCTCACTTATAAGAGAACTGGCATTTTTCACATTCTTTACAAAATGGCTAGCAAAACAATATAAAATCAATATCAGTTCTTAATGTGGAAACATTACCATCATGCCTGTTACTGACATACATGTTCTTCACTGCAGTAATAAGCAGGAAAAGCACTGAACGGATGCAAGGTCAGTGACCTGAGGTGGTGTGCAAGTGCTCTTTAAGTTTTAACATGCATGCTTCATGAGCGTTATTGACAAATAAACCCACCAAAACTAAGCATTATACATTTAAACAAAACTTTAAATTTCCACTCAGGAACTGATAGTAAATTTAATAAACAATTAAAATGAAATGGCAAGTAAAACATTGGATTAAAAATGACATTTTGAAGTAGATAAACTGAGACATAATCTGATAAAAAAAATTTAAATATATATTTTATTGAAAACTTTATTTTAAATATTCTTACAGTGAATTAAAGTGCTTTATTTTCATATTTTCCTGTTTCTAGTTTTTAAACCACCAACTTTCTACAACACTGTCCCCTCATTATGTTTTTAGAAGAAGTTTTCAGAACTAAGCCAACTTTCCTTTCCAAAAAATATGAGGAGTATGATATGAATGTATCAAATGCACAAGCTTTACAAGTACAGGCTCATGGATTCCTGTGAGGGCAATGAGAACCTAAAATAACAGCTTTAGCCATACTTAAAGGTGAAACTGAAACACCCATTTAATATAAAACAACAGTGAAATGAGTAAGAACTCACAAGAGAACATTCCTGCTTTATCACAGTATGTTTAATAAACACACTCTCGGATGATTTTTAGCTTAATAATGAACATCTGGAGGTTTGGATTCCTCCATGGTCTTTAGGAATCAAACGATGTGCAATCAATTCAAAATAATTTGAGTGATATTTTGATGCACATTGCAACCCAAGCTGAGGAAATGCTCCTGAGCCCCAAGAGAAACAACCTTTGTGATTTGCAACTTAAAATGAAGAACCTTCTTCCTATTTATAATCTCCCAATCACATCTGCATATCATTATGATAATTAACATTTGAATCTGAAAATGTGCCAGCTGAAGTACTACTTATGAAAAATATACTTCATATCAAACACTTGTCTTTTGAATTTCATCACATGAAGTTTCCTTTTAAACAAGACCCTTCCGGAGACAAGTTGTTTGAGGAAAGCATGGATGGAAATTTGGAGTGATATGCTGCTATAAATAAGTTCATGCCAGTCTATGTTCAGACATGCCTCTGTAACAACAATATGTCAGTATGTCTGTTTTATCGCTTGATTTTGATCTAAAGAGGGAGGGTATTCTTGAAAATCTGAAACTTTCGGTTTTGATTTGATTCAGCCACTTCCTGTGTACATACAATAAATGCAAAATTCATAAAGAATAAAGTATATCTCAACTTAAAAATAAAAATAAAAATTGATTTGTTTAATGGTCCCTGCATTTTTTGGATGTACAGTTTCATTAAATAGATACAGGTTTTCAGTCTTCCTTTAAGTATTTATCTGACATATGCATTAGCTATTTTTTTCTTTATTTCTATTTTTGGACCAGTAGGAATGATATTAGGAGAACAGGAATGTGATATTTAGTTGTTGTTTTCTTCACTTCCTAATGCAGACTGATTCAAGATTTATTTGAATCCTTTCCTGTGCTGTTGTTTTTGCTTCGAGTTGGAAAGCAGTGTGCTGGCCTGTTGTTACTTTTCCAGGAACACTTCATTCCATTCTTTGTCTCCCAGGAAAGATTGATGTCGGACTCTTTAGAACTTTGATGAGTTTCAGGTGGTAATATGTCGATTATGTAATCTCTATCCTACACTGAGCTGATCTCAGCTTCTCTTCTTATTTTAAAATCTCTCAAAGCTGTATTTATAGGTATGGTTTTGTTTAATATTGTTGAATTTAGATTAAGAAGAAAGAATGATAATCCCACTAAAGGTGCAGATTCATGGACAGTTCACACATTCTCTTCAGCACATGCCTCCTACATGGCCTCTTTTGGAGAAGAGACTGAAAATGCTGTTAGCAGGCAAACATTTTCCATTGGCATGTCAAAGAAAAAGCACCTCAGGAAAGTAGTGTAGGGTGATTGGCAGAGGCCAGTCAAAATAGAGGATCAGAACTAACTGTTGTATAATAATTAATACATGATCTAAGCATGGACATCTTGTATAGTCATAAGAGTTTCACAGTTTTGAGTTGCAAATCAAAGAAAGGCTTACTGAAGTGAAGGGTGTATGCAGCAGCTCTTATTAAAGGACAAGCCAAGACATTGGTGCCTGAAAGTGGTATTTGAATGATGATTTGATATTGGATGAGATAGAAACCAGTGTAAAATATATGAGGCAGGGATAAAAGCTTATACTACTGCGTGATCTGTATGAGAACTCTTGATCATTTTAAATACGTAGTGTAGCACTGTTTGTTTCAGATAGGCATATGAAATGTCATTGTAATGAACACAGTGCATGGAGTTAAAGAGAGCATGCAACTATACAGTTTTATAATACATAATTTAATCTAAGCAATCTAAGTTTCTTAATTAGGTTGCAGCATCTAACACGGCTATAACTCAGCACACTTGAGTAAAACATGGAGCTGTGGATTCCTTTGTAAACAAGACACAGGTCGACGCTGGATTTGTAGAGAGACTAGAATGCAGTGCTGTCTATATTGGATCCGACAGGAATGGCACAGCACACTTATGCGAGAAGAAAATATTTATACAGTGTCACTGTTGCTTTGTTCGAGATCGCTTGAGATGTCCTGATTATGTGTTTGTGTCTAATCGAAGTCACAGAAGGCTACAACTATGAAAGACGTAGCTTGTCAAAAAGACACAAAGAGAGTTAGTTTACTGTGCAAAACTGATATCCAATAATAGCAGTGGGCGTTTGCTTCAGTGTGGCATGCCCATAAAAACTATTTTTTTGAAACACACTTCTGCATCACCTTAAAGGAATAATTCACCCAAAATGAAAATCCTAATTACTCACTCTCATGTTGTTCCAAACCTCTAACATGCTCTTTCGTCTTCAGAACACAAATTAAGATATCTTTGATGAGATCTGAGAGCTTTCTGAAACTCCATAGACAGCAAGGTAATTACCACAGTCAAGGTCCAGAAAGTTTGTAAGTGCATCATTAAAATAGTCCATGTGACATCAGGCGTTCAACCGAAAGTAAAAAATACATTTTTCACACAAAGATAATAAACAGTAGATTCCAATGTTACATTAAAGTACCTGGACAAAAGAGCATTACAGGGGTAAAAAAAATGTTTGTCTTGAAGTGAGATAATCCTTTAAACAGGCAGATGAGCACTGGTTTACATGAATGGTACAGTATAATGCATTATGGGAAATCATGGATAGAATCAAGGACTAAAATTCTTTTTGAATAATGTAGATGTAGTGACCACCTAATTTCACCAGGGAAAGAGTTAAGTAATAACTTCTGAATGAATGGGATTTTCTTAAAACCACCCCCACCCCCCAAAACAAAAAGCATACCTCAAAAAAACTACAGTGGTCACCCCTAGGTCAGCGTTTTCACACTTCTATCATGAGACAGATGCTACAGAAGTACAGAACATCAAGGCTGAACCTTTTTTTACCCACAGGCCATCAGGCTTGTGCACTACACCTATCTGCTGCCTCTCCCCCATCACTGCAGACACACATTATATTTACAAGCACTAAGCCCTTGCTTAACACATCCTAACACAGCTCCTTTGTACTGCATGGCCTCCCTGATGCATTTGCAAATAGAAAATGACATGGCCAAACAGAAAGCTTTCACACAGATTAACCGTGTAGAAGATAAATAATGGGAAAATATTTACACTCTCATTTATGGTGTAGACTGTGGGTCAAATGGTTACAGATAATAATGTTAGTATATAAATATTAAATTAAATAAAAAACGATGTTATTTATATTATATATATTCATTATGTTTATACCTTTCATGTGTATTAAATTGAATCTGTCGGTTATTATGATCGATTTAAAATTCAGGAGCACTCTGAAACCTGATCAATTGTTGTGTTCTTCATGTAGATTTAACTGTATGCAGGTAAGGTTTATATTTGCAGTCTTTACATTAGCAGGGGAGGTCGGGTACAGAGTCAATCAGTGCTGCTGTTCTGTTAAATCCTGTAGGTGCATATACATTTAACAGGACCCATGCACAAGCACATAGAACAAGCACAAAATATAATCCATGTTTTTTTTTTCTTCTTTTTAAATGACTAATGAATTATGGACCAAGCTGTCAATTTACCTCTTTAGTTAAGTACATTTCTCTGTTGGTCACCTTTTTGTCCTTGTTTGCCATTTACAAGGCTTGAATGTTTTGATTCTATTAACAAGATACGAGTAGGGCATTTAATTTAGAGCTTGTAATTCAAAGACTAGGTAACTTAAAGATAATGATAAAAGGCAAGGATTTGCATGAGAAGCATAGCCTTGGCTGTTTAAGGTGGTTCAACCCTTGTCTTATATTTAACATTGCAGCCTATATAAAATCAGTATTTATTAAGTTACAACACATATGTCATGATAAATATGGTCTTCCAGCCAGTTCGATCAAACCTCTGTAACTAATCCAGAATGTGACAACAAGAGTATAGTCTTTAATATGCAGATAAGTGTGCATGTCAAACCTCTTTTCATCAGTTTGCACTGGCTACACTAGCTCTATCTATTCTATCTTATTTCTGTCTACTTTAATTATTTATCAAGAAAAAACTTGCTATGTGCACTGTGTTAGACAACACACACACACACACACACACACACAAACACACACACACACACACACACACACACACACACACATATATATATATATATATATATATATATATATATTTGCTCCTTTGATAAATTTATCACTTCTATTGCCTTCATTTGTAAGTCACTTTGGATATGAGCGTCTGCTAAAAGATTAAATGTAAATCATATGTGATGTTCCTCATTTCTATGTCAGTTTAAATAAAAATATCAGCTAAATGCAAAAACCAAAGGACATGAACTGCAAAGCAGAATGTGCAAAAACTTTTTACAAATCCTTGCAGTTTTTCTATTCTCAGAAAACAGAACATTTTAGATTTGAATAAGTTAAGTGTCTCCGAATGCTCCTTGGTCACCGTCATTGTTTCATTTTTAAAAAGCAACTTTTTTAATAGATTTAACCACAAGAGGGGCAAGACCATTAAGAGACTTCAGAAAATGTTTTTATTGATATTTTCTTTCTTACTAGGGCACAAATTATAACTTTCTCTAGCTCATAATTTTTAGTATTAAATATTATTATTATTATTATTATTATTACTACTACTACTATTATTATTATTATTATTATTTTACATTTTTGTGTTAAAATGTCAATGTCAAATATAACACAGCAGGCATTTTTAGTATGGTTTATATTGCATATATGAGCCATAAAGGCCTGATGTATTAAATTAAATTCTTAACTACACACACACACACACGCACACACACGTACATGTCATTGGTTAATGTTGTTAATTTCTTTCAGGCAGTTCTATCAAACCTCTGCAGCTAATCAGAATGTGGCAGCAAGAGTAATCTTTGACTAGAGGCTAAAGTTTGTAATATAGTGTCTATAGACCCAAGCTTTTTTGTATTCTAATAAAAGAAAAGAAAAAAAAAAGCTTATCATAACAGTAAAATTTTTCAATACCAGATTCATTTCACAATAAGCTAATTACAAATGACTGAACAAAAAAGCAGTTCTGTAGGTCTTTGTTCAGAAATGTAGATGTAATGCAAAGTATGTAAAATAAAACTGTATAGTCTTCATTAAAAATAGCGTGTTCCTTGTGAATGATACATACGTTATTCAGTTATGAGCAATGAGGGATTTTATATTTTCTTTGGTGGATTAATTATATATTAAACATATTATTATTATTAATATAACAAAAAATAATAAGTATTATTATATTTCTGTATTAAGCTAACTGAGACTTGTAATAACATTTGTATATCATTAATCGTTTGTTGATTTAAATTGCTTCCATTGTCCTAATATGTAAGTCGCTTTGGATAAAAGAATCTGCCAAACTAATAAATGTAAATCTAAATGTAATAAATATATTAATCCATCAAAAAGAGAAAATCGCTCATTGCTCAGATAGACAGCTACTAGTAAATGGAGTCAATGTAATGCACAAATCCAATATAATGATCAACATCCAATTCATTTCTCATCAGTTTATGTTAATTTGAGACATAAACAACTGTTTTCAATGATATTCAACAAGATACAGTATCATGTATTTTTAAGTGATCTTGAATGTATGTGTCCATTCTAACGGCAAATGAAGAGGAAGTGAGCGTCCCGCAGGTGCAATCATTGTTAGAGACCTAACACGTTTCTGTGTGTCACACAAAACCGCTCGCAAGAACTGAATTTGTGCTGAAGACCAGTCACTGAAGACTGACCATTTAAGGGCGTAAAGTTGTTTTGTAGACGGAGCGCTGGCCTCTAGAATGGTATTAGTGACTATTGCTGGTGCTGGCTAGACTCCCATCGAGGGGCTAAACATTAAGGCTGCACAGCTGCGGCTGGGGATACCAAATCTTTCCCTCCGCTTGCAAGATATTTGCCAGGGGGGCTGCAGACAGCTGCTGAATCAGCTCTGGGCATATTTGCGCATTGATCTGTTTTAAAGTTGACATTCAGAACGGCCATTGCATGAGAGCACGATTCAGATATCTGAGAATTGGTCTGAGCCCCGCCATCTTTCTTGGGTACGAGGAAGTAGTGGCTGTAAAAACCTGACTCACTGTTAACTAATGGGACCATTTATATTGCACGCTTTGCAAGCATTGTTTTCTACTTCGGACCAAAGAACATGAACTTTTCTGTCCCGTACCGAAGTCTGAACCACTCCTCTGAAACGAGGCGGCCTGTGAGTGTACTGGAGCGGGTTCTGGTTCTATGACTTTAAGAATCCATCTTGACATGCCGGGGATTGCTTTCCAAGCCAAAAGCCTAGTGGCAAGATGTTGCATTTTTATTGATAATGGCAGTTCGCCATGCGGGGACATGGAACTGACATTCGTGATTGCAGGGAGAGGAGAAATGTGGGTCCGCTGTCTCAGCAGTAGTTTGCTGGGGCACACGCTGAGCTTGCAGGATGTGCCCGGCTAAAGACCTGACTCTGTCCTGTTCCTCTCAAAGTATTTCACAGTGGGAACAGCCTGGCCCCAAGAGCGCAGCTTTACTGTGAGCATGGCCCAGACACATTAAAGTCTGTCACTGCCAGTGATAATAATCAGTGACAGCATTATCTTCAGTCTGTCTGAAAAAGATTAAATCGCTCATTAAAAGAGGGTCACTGATCCTCACGTGTAAGCAAACTGGTGGATCAAGTGCTACGGGGAGAGTGAAGCATGCAGGACCTGTGCTGGACTAGACAGGATTCACATTTACACTATTACTGTTTGTACTGTAATTTGTTGGCAGACCATGTCATTGTGCTACAGAAAATAAAAACAGCACTGCATAGCACAAAGAAAAAAAAAAAGAAACTAAAGTAGAAATGTGAACGTAGGACAATCTCCTTAGGGAAAACTGTGCATGCAGTGCTGTAGGAATTACAGTGCAGTCTTCCTACAGATCCTGACATTCCGGTCTGTTGGGCCACAAATTCTAATACACATCACAATGAATATCTTTTCTTGCGATGCAGTGTGGAATGAATCTTTTAGGGTGTCTTATCCAGCCTCTGCAGGCATCTGCTGTGATGTCATCACACGCTTCATCTGTGGCAGCCAGAAGGGTCATCTGTGTATGTGGCTGGCGATCATATACTTTCCATAACCATGGTGAGAAAATTCTTCAATGGGGTTAAGGAATGGAGAGTAGGGTAAGAGGAACTTAGCATCCTGTTGTGGGCTGCAAACCATTGCCATTGATTTTGGAACGATGGAAACTGACACTGTCCCAAACTATCATGTATTTGACAGGTCATCTCCAATCTGACCCCTCTTTTGTTCAGGGATGAGATCCCTGTAATCAGTGTCTAAAAAGGTGACAAAACACTCTGTATTGTATGGCCCAATAAGGGAATATGTGTAAGCACACCATTCTCAGAGATAGCAGCACCCCATGCTGCTATCTTATGTTCCCACCCCATTGGCCTGGCACATCAACTGTAGCTCTGTGGCCGATGATATTTCGACCACACCTTCTGTGTTTCGTTAGGTTGAAGCCAGCCTCATCCATGTAGATGGTTCACTTGCTTCTAGTTCCATTTATATGCTATATCCAGAAGACACAAAATGAGTTTTATGAATTACATGCATTTTAATTTTGGCCAAGATACAGTTACATCAAATGTATACAGCACATATTGAATCTTCTTTTCTACAGCCATAGACAATGTGTAAAGGTCACACTTACTGTACTGTTTATCACTATACGATGTTGTACTTTTTTCTGTGAGGTACAGTTGCTGCATGCTCACACACGTTTTACCTGTACATACTGGTAGCGCAGTTCCTTTACTGTTTCACCATTTCTTTCAAACCGAACAGTGTACAGCTGCTTCATATTCATTTGGTGTCTTTTCAGCAACCTGTCACTGGTTGAGATGCAAACTGTTTGGATGTTTTCAAAGATGTTGTTCTCCTCTATAATGGTACTCTTTATCTCCCTTAGTCTTATGGCATTGTTTTCTACAATCATGGTGCAAATAGCCTCCTCGTGTTCAGGTGTGAAAAGGGGCCCTCTGCCACACCTGTAAAGTTGTCTTGCAGTCCTATGTGTAAAAATATAGTAATGCAAAACACGGAATTGAGTAAGATAAAATGTCATTGTTTAAAGTATATGCCGCATTTCCATTGAAATTACCTGAAACAATTGTACCAGAAACTTTATTTCCAAGAAATTATTTTCCGCCCAGACCTGTTGCTGTCTGCGTTTCCACCATAGTCAAAAATAATATGAAGATTAGGCAAATAGTCTGCTGACGTAGATATGCGCGCGTTTCTCAATACAAAGTATGCCTTGGCTACTGCAATTTTCCTCTCTGTACATTTATAATAAGACGAAATATGATATCAAATACTACTGCCTACTTTCGTTTTCATTTAATCATATTAATAGCAGCAGAAATGTAGTTCAGGGAAATGTGTATATACTGTAGCCTGTGTATATACTGTACTGTACAGCCTGCATTACAATAAAACTAAATATTATAACAATTGCCTCTTTTTATTTTCATTTTAACATAAATAAACTGTATAAAGACCAAAGATTACCTGTTAGATGTACCCAAAACAAATTATATGTTATTTTTAACCACTAAAGATATATAAATATTTTGAAAATGATCCGAATAAATTGGTTGAAATCACAATGCTGGTGAACTCAACCAAGCAGCATGTTTAGCGCCCAAGTCCCGCCCCCGAAAGTTCCGGACCTTTGAATCAGAATCAGAAGAGCTTTATTACCAATTATGTCTACACCTGTTTTTATACAGTTTATGACTTACACATTGCAAGGTCTGCCCACTGGTCCAATGACGGTAGCCAATGATCCAGTAGAAGGATTTTTGCGTGTTGCGGTCTTTCCTTTTATACAATGCAATAATATTAAAGTAAACACATTTTCTTATATGTTTTACCTCTTTTATTCATCTGACTCCAAAAATGTAAAAGGTTTAGAAGATATATTTGTTACTCATTAAATTTAAGTGGATGTTAAATCATAATGTTTTACTCTTTATATTTACTTGTTCATTAGGAATCTATGTTCTACGTGTGCCTGAAGATCACAAACTCGCCAGTCTAAACATTAGCCAGAGGTTATGACTAATAATATTTAATAGGTTGCCCATGCTTACCATTCTTTTCCAGAGTGTTTCTGTATAGTCCCCCTCAGTTACCCATTTACAACTTACATAAATCTCAAAACAATAATCAGTGGTTATGCTAGTACTATTTGTCTAGCCCCGAAAGTTAAAAGTAACTATGTACAACCTAAATAAAGCTAAAAAAATAATCAGCGGTTATGCTAGCACTATCTATCTAGCCCCCCGACTGTTATATAACTACGTACAACTTAATTAAAGCGGAGACAATAACCAGCGGTTATGACAAGTACTATGACTAGCCCCCCATAGTTAATTCAGCTGAGTACAACTGTACAACAGTGTACAATTAAATATCCAGAAGAACCCCAACGTTACCAAATGGTATTGTTTATATATTGCATGGTTTTAGCATGTCACCTTTGGGGGTTTCTAGTGAATTACTTTGGTTTCTATGGGAGGCTGTATTTCATTTACATACAGGATATAATTTGTGTGAAAGATCTGGCAGTAGTCAGTTTACAATGTTTATCGCTACCTGTTCTACTGTTAATAGATTGAGACCCCTTTACCGGACACAGAGATACCTTTTAAACTATATCCCACATAGCAAACGGACGGACTCGGCCCAAATGTGGCTTCAAGCTGGCACTGCTGGCTTCCTGTCGCCAATGGCATGTACCCTTTCAGCCAGAGCTGGGCCATCTGTGGCAATGATCCAGCAAACAACAAGAGGGCCGATTGTTGGTGGGAGGATTGTGGCCCAGATCAGTCAGGTGATATGTGGCCCAAATCAGGCTAAGATCTGGCAGCATGTTATGTGACCCATGATAAACAAGATAAATACAATATTGCTTGATAATGGTTAAATGATCACAGACATTTTAATGAAGTGTAGTATTGTAAAAATGTAGTCTTTGAAATGGTTAGAACCCTTAAATGAAAAGAGAGAGAGAGAGAGAGAGAGAGAGAGAGAGAGAGAGATCATTTAACCATTACATGTAATATTGGTATCGATAATAAAACCTGTTTTAACTGGCTGAGATTCAGGCAGGTTATGGCCAATGTGTGGCCCTAGTATTTAATCCAGTTCTGGGCCACTTCTGGGCCATCATTTTTTGCGGTACTTGGGCCGAGGGAAAAGTGATTGTGTGGCCTGGATCTGGGCCAGAAGACATTTGCTATGTGGGATGACACATGAATTGTTGCATTGTAATAAACTCTGATAAAGAAAGGTGGTTTCAATGATTTCTGTAGTGTCCTGTGTTTGGATGTTAATGAGGGGAGAGAGGGGGAGACTGAGGAAAGGAAGTAGAGGTCGAGGGTTATGCATAGGGTGTGGACCTTTTGTTTTTCTCACCGTTGGGTGTGTTGCAAGTATGCAGTTTATTATAAATATGTCAGATAACTATGTTAGTTGTGATGGATGTTGTATAGTTCTGGTTGAATAAAGCCTGAGGGAAAAATGTTTTTGTGCCTGGCTGTTCTGGTGGTTAGTGCTCTGTAGCGCTGATCAGAAGGCAACAGTTTGAGGAGAGACTGGGCTTGGTGTGAGGGGTCCAAGGTGATTTTTTTGCCCTTTTCCTCACTCTGGAGATGTAAAGATCTTGGAGATTGGGGAGAGGGGCAACAATAATCCTTTCAGCAGTCCTGACTGTCTGCTGTAGTCTCTTGATGAAAATGTAGTACCTCGCAAGCAGGGACTTTCTGAGGGGCAATTTTTACCTGGAACTTTATTTAGATCCTGGCTCCTGTGGTAGAAAGACACCAAGTACCAGCTCAAAGTCCCTTTGTTTCTGGGTAAAGTTCCAGCGGTGGAAACACAGCTTTACTGTATATTGTAAAATGCAAGTGGAATACTGTAATATTGTATGAAGCATTACAGATAGTATACAGTATTACAGTACAGTGCCCATTGTTAGATTGCATACCTGTTCTGTCAACGAAAAGTCTGATACCATAGAAATTTGGTTAACTGGCCCGAATCTCAGCCAGTTAATCAGCCTTAGCTGGCCCTGAACTGGGCCAAAACTGGTTTTATTATCGGTACCAATTCAATACATAGTAAATCAGCATGACAGAAGCAATTGGTAATGTAGGAAACAGCAAAGAAATATACATAATCATTTGCATGGCTGTACCAAAGCATGTGCAACTTGTTCACAGAAATGAGAAACTGCTTTTTTGATGTGCATACTGTAAGTGACACAATGATGTGAAGATTGAACAGGTAGTTTTGAGAATTTCAATTCTGATCTTAGAGATGTACCAAAGCGACTGAGAAAAACTGTGATACTTGAATCACAGGGATAAAACCACAACAGGAACACGGCAAACACACAACATCAAACAAGTAGACCCGACAAATCCGAACTGAACCGACTGGGTCTTCTAAACACAGGGCAATCAGGCAAAACAGGTCCAAAAGTCTGACATCATCACTGTTTATTTATCTTCAGTGAGCTTGAGGTTTTTTTTTTTTTTTGGTCTCTTTTTAAGCTTGCATTATTTTAATACTGACATTGGTGACAAGGATTATAAAAAATTATATGGTATCAAAGATTTGAATATCATAAAAACAATATCATAAAAAAGTTTCTGCCTAAAAAGAATGTAATGCTCTTATTCACCAACTATTTTTTATGTTTACCACTGTTTCCACAAAAATATTAAGCAGCACGAATATTTTTTAACAATGATAGTAATAATAAGAAATGTTTTTTGAGCACCAAATCAGCAATATACAGCATGTCACAATATTATTAATGGGATATAACATACAGTAGCAGACCTGTTAATCGGGTCTTAACTGTACTTTCATATTTTAAATTTGATTCTGTCACCAGCTATTTCTTCTACTCCTTTATACAGAAGAATGTAGCTTTTCAGAACAGCCACACCTGTCATGTCTGGATGCATTATGGTTCGAAAGCTTGTTCTAGCCTGTTGCTGTCACAACCCTAGATAGACCATAAACAGGTCTATCTCTAGAAATGCACAACAGATTCTTAGAAACACTATGCCCATGAGCAAGATTCATATGTCAGGTTGATACTGGCTCATTATGTTTCCTTAAGGTATCTCATGCAAAACCAAGATGTTATCAAGTGTTATTCTTGCACATCTTGTTTACATGACCAGCATGGTATAAAAAAAGTTCCATAACAGGAACCTTGTCAGTAATGTAAAAGGTGCAAAGGTGCGAAGGCTGAAAACATCCGCATGTGAGATCATAAACATCACAATTTATTACATTTAGCAAAAATTTATTAGAACCTTGTTGAGCAGCAATACATGTTCCACTATTGTTTCTCACACTTTAAGCAGTGACATAAAGGCAGTTCTAATAGCATCAGGTTATGCAATGGCTTTTACACAAGGTGAACTGGCTTCACTGGTGGAGTCAGTCATTGTGTCAGGGGAAAACTTAAGTCATAGTGTTCTCGTGTACTCTTTATGGTCAAAAGATTTCCCCAGTTGGACCGCATTCTGCATTGTTGTGCTTGTATGGACTTGCAGTATATACCTACACAGGAAGATCTTGTATCAGTTTCTGTGAATATATTTTGTCATTAAATGAGCGCTGGTCACAGAAGCTGCACACGAAATCTAAAATACTTTTGAAATTAAGTAAATTGAAATTGATGCACTAAAATCCCCCATGTCCCCATTTTTCAAAACGCTTATAAATCATACAGAATTATATATTTTTTTGAAAGTAAAAAGAAAGTAAAAGTAAAAAATGCACAAAGTTTCTGTGAGGGTTAGGGTTAGGTGTAGGGTTGGTGAACGGCAGTAGAATATACAGTTTGTACATTATAAAAACCATTAAACCTATGGGATGTCCCCACTTTTCACAAAAACAAACACGTGTGTGTTTATAAACACTATAACTATAGTTAAGTATCATATTTCAGGCTTTTATGGATCATATATGCAAATATATAAACCATCCTCAAATGTGTCATGGATGACATTTACATTTTAACATGAAAAGAATGTAACTAATAATAACAATCATTTGTAACGCTAAAAATTATGTTTCTAATCAGGAAAACACAGTCTGCCTCAGGCCAGTAAATGTTCATATTGAATTATATAACAATATAAAAGTTATTCTTACCTTATTCTTAGCCCATCATTAAAGATTTCACAGCAATAAGACTTGATAAAGCCATCAATCAAAGGTCAGAATGCATTACGTATAGCAGATTTGGGGTTTATAAGCAAATATTTGATCATTTAATACATTCAGCAAGGCAAAAAAAAAAGGGACACCCATTCACGACCCACTTTACATTGTATCATTTATAATTATTCATTATTACTATTATTATTATTACTACTATTTTTTCAGTTGTGCAGCTGTCAGGATGATTTTTTTTTGTCTTTGTATTATTATTAATTTGCTTAAATTATGACTACCTTATTCTGTAGTATATATGTGCCCAAATTTTATCTAAATAATTTAGCAGTTTTTAAACTTTTTAAATGGCATATGATTGTCAAAAGCATTGTGAGGTAACTTAAGTTGATTGTTGAGACCATTTGCTGGCGAATGTCTCTACGATCATCTTAGCCATACAGTGTTTTTTGGAAATGCCCAGGTAAATGTGTTATTTTGTCTATTTTTAAACAACTAGCAGCTAAGAGTATTAATCCAAAATGGGGTAAAGCTAATACACAGTCATGAATTTTGGAATATATAAAATTTACAAAAGCAGTCTACAAACTTGTAGCAAACCTTTACAAACCTTCTTTAATTGCAGGCTGAGCTGGATACTGAACAAAAGAGTGAGCCTCGACAGTTACAAGGTAACTTATACTGAGTCGAAGAGCAAGTTGTGTGATGTGTCCTCACATATCAGGACACAGACTTGGCTTTCTCTTTTCTACATCCATTGTTGGTTATACACTTTGTGTTTGTGGTTTTCTAGGTTTGCGCTGAGTTTCACCATATCAGAGAAAGTAGCAAACACCAGCAAGATTTCACAGATGTTGCATGACCTTCTAAATGTTGGATCTTCAGGTGAGTGCTAATTCACAAACACTAACTACCTCCATCACTGTCTTCATTACCTGCTTGTTGGCCTGCTTGTTTAACATTTTTATTTATTTTTTTTGTTTTTGTTTACATGATGTCAACATGAAAGGAGCCATGCTCTCCTAGTGTATGTGTGAGGAGAACTGTTCTTCAGGACATGAAATGTAAGTATTAAGTGCACTATAATAGATCTGAAATGGAGTGGGGGAACTATGAGGTCAGAACTAGGAAGTGTAATTCACTGCGGGTTCCTTCGAGATTTTCCTTTTTTTTCTTTTTTTTTTTTTT
The DNA here is from genome assembly GCF_023724105.1 of Carassius gibelio. Classification (NCBI taxonomy): domain Eukaryota; kingdom Metazoa; phylum Chordata; class Actinopteri; order Cypriniformes; family Cyprinidae; genus Carassius; species Carassius gibelio. The sequence continues at coordinate 20,482,893 of NC_068375.1, read as the reverse complement.
TTTATGGGGGTTTTCAATTTATGAAGAAATTAAAGCCTGTGGTAAACATAATTGGAAAAGTAAATCCAATGCAATGTACAATGTAAACTGCACAAATTCACAGCCTAAACCTTATCTAGCTACTTATTAAAAACACCGGTTTTCAAAAATGAACATAACTGCTTCAAAATTAGTATTTTGGGTATGGATGTGTGAAAAATGTAAAAGTATCATCAAGTTATGTTTACCACAGGTTTTATTTAATTGAAAAACCCCATAGGAAAATCTAAATCTTCAGAAGTTATAGTCCCCCACTCTATTGGCAGTACATATAAATGTCTACTTTGAGTATGTGAAGTTAAAGTTCTACCCTCTGTGCTTATTCCAGGAGGAACTGGGCAAGCCAGACATCACTGACAAACACCTCTCCTGTTGATTTTGTTATCATGGACAACGAAACCACTACAAGTCCAGCAAGCTCTGCAGTTGTGATGAGATGATCTTCCAGTGTTTGACATTCAAAAATACACTCTAAAAATGCTGGGTTGTTTCAACCCAACTTTGGGTCAAATATGAACTAATCCAACCATTGGGTTAAATTTTTACATTACATTTTTTAAACGAAATGTTGAAACAACCCAGCATTTTTAGAGTGTACACAAGGTTTTAAAAAAGCTCAACAAAAAATGATCAATTGTATAGCCACAGTTGTGCATGTGTTTTTTATGGGTTAGTATTTGAATTTAATAAAGCACCACTGCATCAAAATAATTGGTAAACAAACAAACAAAAAAAAACATTACGTATGATAAAAATAATTTTAAGTACGCTGTACTTAAACATTAAACAAAAATATAAAATAAAATATAAAACAACTTATCAAAACCCTTTTTCTGTACACAACACATATTCACATGTCTACTGATATTAGATTTTCTCTATATTTAATTATTATATTGTTATTGTTATTATTATTTATTATTAGTGTTTTATTACCTTAAATTCTATGTATGTCTTCACTATGTCTGTACTTTCTATACTGGACGCTCCTGACACCAAAAAAAAAAAAAAAAATCTTGTGTGTGTGTAAACATAAAACATAAAACATAAAGCCCTTTCTGATTTTCTGGGTCCCATTTCAATAAATAGGTTCAACCAACTCTGAGTTGAAACTTTAACTCGGGGTAGGTTGACTTACCCTGAGATGGAAATATGTGTAATGAATGAATGAATTTACCTGCACTGCAAAACATGCTTCTATTGGTATTTTTGTTTTGTTGTTTCAAGTAAAAGTATCTAAAGATTCTAAAATCAAGATGGATTTTTTACATAAGAAAAATGACAATGTATTTAATCTTTTAAGCGTATTTTTGTTATTTTGCTAATTATCTGCCAGTAGGATAAGTGGAATAATCTTGTTTCCATTTGTATTATTATTATTATTGTGTGTGTGTGTGTGTGTGTGTTTGTGTTTGTGTGTGTAACGGAAACAGGTCAATTTAGCTCAAAGGGAATCATTTAAGATTTTAAAGGGAATTTGAACAGAATCACTGTTTCACGGCTGATCACTGAGACGCGCCTGCGGTTCAGTGAACGAGCCGTTTAACATCAAATCTGCGCTGGATATTAATATCCAAACTATAGTGAAAACACTATCAATTAGCACAGTAACAAGATCGGCAGTTTAAGACATTAACTTGTAAGCACAAAACACAAGATACTTCTCTTTTCAATATGAATAAGGCTTTATTAGATAAATCTAAGACATATAAACTAATCTAACACATAAACGCACGCACTCACACATTCACACGAGTTGCAGGAAGATCAAAAGTTAAGGAAAGATGAGTTTAAGAGAATGGAAATATGGAATCCCAAGTTTACAGCAATACGAAAACCATCAATCACTTAATTAACGCTCGCATTGAGTTCCTCAATGAAGTTAAAATTATTTTAGATACACCAGCACAAATGTCTGAAGGCACATTGCCTTTGTTGTCGATGTCGCTGATTGGCTGGAAGTTCAGTAGTTGCTGAAATGACATCCTGGGAAGCCTGTGGTTGGGCGTTGGCTGAAGACGCAGAGTTGTGTGGGCTGGTTGAAGTTGAGCTCTGTTACAAAAGTTAACTCAGAACACGAAACTCTCAATTGGAAAAGAAAAGAAGTAAAGTTTGACGAGACTAGGTGGTGGGTTTTTTTTCTCATCGTGGCTAAGTAGCAGCAGGCATGCAGGCCGAAGCACACTGGAACCGCGCTCAAAGAATAGTGGTGACTAACAGCATGGGTAAAAGATAAAGCTAAGAAGCAAAGCTAAAAGCATACTAAAAGCTGGCATGACTGATAGCCAAAGCAAAGCTAAAACATAAAACATAAAAAAGCAGACATGACTAATAGCAGAAGCATAGCTAAAGACTAAAAGCAGGATTTTATGGTGTCCTAAGTATTTAAACTGGCCTGTTTGCCACACCTCAAATGTTGTCTCGACCAATCAGATATTGTCTTGGTTCGGGGGCATCATAAATCATATGTTTATCTTACCAAGCATGTGGTCCGAATTTTCCCGCTCTTGCAGGGTCTAATTTTGGACATGATTCCTATAAAAAGAATATGATACATTTGACAAATAACTGATGGTCAGGACTATTTCAAGCAAGCAGATTCGATTACATCGATACTAGACATGAATATGTATCCTTCAGCTATCCCATAATTATTAAAAGACATACACAATAAGTGATTATAACATGATAGTCAAATGTGTGGGTTACATATAAATGAATATGGGGTTAAGCGATGGACTGATATTCATTTAGAAGTCATTTTGGAGTTCATTTTGGTCCATATATATGTAGAAAAGACAGTTTCTTTGTCATTATCTGACAAAGATTTCTGTGGAGATCATAGGTTCAAAGGCCCCTGCCCCCTTAGGAATTTCAGTCTGGTTCTGCTAGGTGGGGGGGAGTCAAAGGATCTGGTGCATAACTCTCATGGGTTTACATGTGATGTCCAGCGTTGCATTTCAATTACGAACATCAAATTTGATACCAAATTTGAAACTCTCTTCTTCGAATTAAAATGGTCAATAATTGTTCTAGTGGTGTTAATGTTGAAAGCTGTTCTGTGAAAGTTGGTTGGTTGGTAATCTTGCGTGGGACTTGTGGCACAGAATGTTTTATGACTTCCTGTTGCCTTACTGAGGAATTTGGCTCATGTTTCAGCCACAGCCCTGATCGACTCTTTAATTTGTCTGGTTCAAGTCATTTCTGCTACATGTGTGTGTGTGTTCAGTAAAATATATTGAATTTAGATTCCAAAATACTCACTACGAAATGCATTTTTTGCAGCCTGATTGAATGAATGAGGCATTTAAACATCGCTAATACTTTAAAAAGGTGGAGGAGACTGGGTTTAACGAAAATACTGTAGGTTTAACAAAGGAAAACTGCTCCTGACCAGGTTAGGTTAACAGAGAAAGTTTAAAAAACATTCCAACCCGGTCTCCCCCTACACTTGTAACGTAATTCATTGCGCTCTTACCCTGATTTCTCAGATTTGGAACACCTCCCATTCGGAAAACTGAGAGTTTCCCTCATTTCAGGGTTAACATACTCAGAGTTTTCAATTAACCTCCTTTCTGAAACAGGCAACCGATTTGATCTTCTTAAAAGTAAAACCCCAAACTTTACAGAACAGAATTTACTGATTTAGCTTTATGAAAACATTACAGGTTACTGTGTTTTCTAAACTGAGAAGTTGTGGTTAAGTAAATACCAGCCAATTCCTGCCAACAGTTCTCTAGCAAATCTGTTTTTGATTTGAACTGCAACAGTATTTTATTGAAACTGATAAATGCCCTCTGGTAGTCAGATCAGACTCTCAGATCTTGATGGGTTTCTGTTAAGACATTGTGAAATACTGTGAAGACACAACTGTAAAAAAGTTTCTATATACCAAAAACAGACTATTTTTTAGAAAATAGAATAATTAATCAGACAAAAGCAATAAACACATCAACATACACACCTAAAATATAAATTAAAAATCTTATGATTGATGATGTCTGGATAAGCTATGGCTAAAAATGGAGTATAAAAATAATTTCTCACAGTCCCCCCCCACCCCCCGGACCCCCCCCCCCAAAAAAAGGAACTCTTTTTACCAGTGGTCTGTGGAGGCAGTTCGGGAGAATATATGCAGGACATATGTTTTGTAAATGTAAAAGTTTCTAACTGACTTGTTTATGCATTTTGAGGCAGACATCTCAATTAACTATTTATGAAGAAACATGATTGTGATCACAGCGGGATCTCATGAATATTTGTATCGATTTATGCTAAACATGGTTCAACCACACATACATGAATTGAATTTCTAGATACAAAAAAATAAAAATAAATATATTGCTAGAATCTAAAATGTAAACCATTTACAAGTGAATAATTTACTGATTGTGTCAAATGTTTACATATCCTTTTATAATCTATGCCACTTTTTAATTAAAAGGGGCCCAGTTGTGCTTTTTTACATTTTCAACTTCCTTCAAAGTGTATTGTAGCTTTTTGTGCATGACAAAGATCTGCAAGTTACAAAGCACAAAGTCCACTCTAAAGGGAGTTTTTCTCTATATCAGTAGCACTATTTCTGAACATCAGATTGAAATGTATAATTCTTTCATGTAATCACCCCATCGCTGTTTTATCTTCAGTAGAAAGTTAATAAAACAGCTTGTGAACAATTTGACTTTGCATGTACCTCTATAAAGTCATTCAGTGTCACCGGCCTGTTCTTTAAAGGAACTCTGCAAAAAAACCTATTGCCAAAAAGTATTAAATATGCACTACACTATAAATGCATTAAATTTTTCTCTTAATTATTTAATATGTTTAAATAATCTCATAATTTTGTGTTTTAAATACATAAACAGTTTGACTTAGAGTTAGGATGGGGTCATCCCTGGGTCCGTAAAGTTATTTAAAAAAAGGAGACACATTAAAATTAATGTTAAACAAAATAACTGATAACTTCTGAGACATAATTCGACAAACACTTGAATTATGACTCAGAATTGATCAGTTATTTCTTTCTAGCTTACGATACTGAAACCATTGATTACATCAATGAAACCTGATATGAGGCGACTTCTTGTGTATATACTGAGGTGGTGAGTTTCTCTTAGATTTTGGTAATTACCTCATCCGGATTCCTGCTGCAACAAGCTTTGCACTGCTGTCTGGGCTTTTATCCAGAAGTGCAGTTAATTTCACTAAGCACACATACTATGCTTTATGCTCAGTGATACATTCACCTAGTTTTCCTTAATACTCCTTACTTTGTTTGTTCTCTTCACTATTTACCTTCTTTCTAAATTGAGTTCATCTTTTAATGATTGACATGGTTATTTAACATCAAGATTTAAGAAGACTTTCTTACCAAAACAGGTGTTATTTCCCTTTAGAGAGGGCACAATTCAAGGGCTTTGTGTGTGAGCAATTATATATACTTATATAAAAAAAATGTAACATAATATGGCAGTGAACCAAACATTCTTTAAAGGGGCTTTATGTTACAAATCTTTTACAGTTATGTTTACACACTAAAACTGGATCTCAAGACACCAACAATAAAACCTGAAATTCAGGTTTTTTTTATGTGTGAGTTTCTAGAAAATTCAGTAAGTAATTTTTCCATCTGAACTCATCCTCTGCCAAGGTATTAATTATGAAGTCTAAATCATCTTGTCGGTTAGATCCAGCTCAAACCTGCGTTCCTAGAAACTGGTGTACCTGAAATCTTTGTCAACATCAGTGACATCAATATTGTGACTGTTCCACTGAATCTTAAAACTGATACAGTAGCCTCACTTCCAATGAAGTCTGATTTAAAACAGAACTATCTCTAATTTTCGGTTTCTACTGTTACAATAATTTTGTATAATAATGAGTAATTTCGGGAACACAAGATGATAATGTCCAAAATACAATAATGTTAATGGCACTATTTAAAGGTTTACTTGTTTGACAGGCAATATTGGCAATATTTAACCAGTTGTATATCAAGAAATCTAATTCCTTCTCACACAAAATGTTGAAAAGATCTATGTTTTTGTCTCGATCCTTTTCATACATGCGTCACCTTGCTCATACAACCATTGTCATGGTCTCAGTTATCATTACTCCTTTTCCATTAGCACTGCATAAATTTTTTTACTCCGGCTGAACCCTGATATATTCTAACTAATCGTAACTGAACAAAAATTCAGCAGGCAGGTTATATTTACATTATGAAATGTAAGACGCTCTTGACAAATATGTTTAAACACACGTTAAACACGGGCATGTTTTTTATGGAAGCTTATTTCCATGGGCCCGTTCTTTGTTCCTCGCTAACACAGTTAGCTGGATTTAATTGTTGACAATTTGGGATGATCTTGGATTGGTTGGTTCTTTGAAACTCATTCCGGAGCTGCTGTCATAGCAATATGTCCGTTAACTCAATCCTGCCCAGGCGCAGGCTTATTTCATGTAAACAGGATAAGATCGCATCTTTTTAAGCAGATTGCTATTTAAAATCTGTCCACCACCACTACTTTATTAATAGGGTATCCTACTGATCCAGGGACAGTAATTTAAAATAATAATCATTTATAAATGTATTTAAAGATAATATTATAATTTTGTGTGTTTCATACTATAAACACAGGCAGTTTTACTCACTGAAAGATTTATTCATCATAAAATAATTACTTCATAATTGTATTGGAGTCTTACACACAGATAATGTAGAGTCGTGCTTTAATTTGAGTGGTGCAGCTATTATGTGAGTGGCTTGATGGAGCCACTCCAACAAGTTCACATAATTGTTTCTCTGAAAACAATGCATTCACTTAAAGATCTGTGTTCCATGTCAGAATACCTGATTTTGTTTTGGTCTGTGTGGTCCTCCCAGTTTCACTGCCTATTTTCCCAATAGTTTTTCAACCCCCCGAGTTGCCAGTATTTCAGCCACACAGCATATTTCAGCCATGGAAGCCAGCAAGAGAGCTGGATCAGAGACTGCAGATTCTACCCAATTGAAATAGGCCCAGTATTCATCCAAAAACTCTGTGTCCAGAGACATAGTGAAACACAGTTAAACTCATCAGCTTTCAGTGTAAGATATGTCTCCTTCCAATGTCAGTTGAACCTTTGCCAGGAGTTTGAATGACAGGTGATCTGACCAATCATAACACTGAATCTGCCTTTTTGTCTGACAAAAAAAAATAAAAAACAGACAGGGGAGTAGATTAACATTGGTGTACTTGAACTTCTACTTTTGGTACTGCTTTTGGCATTTTTGCAATATATAAATTATTATTATTCATGTTTTTCTTTTATAATATATATATATTTTGATAAATTGTTATGTTAGGATTAGTAGTAGGAGCGACATAGCTACATTGTTTTTAAAATTGTCATCCCTGCATATTTCAGTCTATTATGTTTTATATCGTTTTACATTCGCTATAAAAATGTATGTTTTATTTCTTTCAAATTGTAAATGATTGATAACGTGTCTGTTGCTCCCACTTCCCTGTTTTTTGGATGTTGTTTTGTTAATATAAAACATAAAAAGTTGATCACAAAAAATAAATAAATAATCTTTAGATTTGGAGGTAAGTTAACATAACTCTGTTAAGTTTGTAGCTGTAAATACATAGTAAAATTATGTTTTCAACGTTGTAATATGTCCAAATGGTACATTTCATCATCACTCAAAGCATACAAATATTTAATTGTGCTTGTAAGCAAACGTACTAATGCTTATCTATAAACAATGAGACCACGCTGCAAAAAAATTACTTTGATTTTAACGGTAAAAAAAACCCAGTGAAATGCTATAATACAAACCTGTTAAATGGTTAACGGTAATTTCCTGTAAAATTTACAGGGAAAAACTGTAAACTGACGTTACCAGAATTATTTGCGTTGCATTTAAAATTTTGTTTGAATTTGATGTATTTTCTTTTAAATAACTTTGTTTCTTCTTATTTTTTCTCATCTTTTACAAAGTTACTAAACAGATTTCAGTACTTCAATAAATTTGGATATTCATATTATATCAGTTAAATCTAAAATTGTGTTACCTTATTTTTTTTACGGTATAACGTTAATTCTGTCAACCACAGCTGCCAGTTTTTTTTTTTTTTTTTTACGGTAGCCTATATGTTAAATTAAATTAAAATTAAAGGTATGCATCTAGCAGACGCTTTTATCCAAAGCGACTTACAGTGCATTCAGGCTATCAATTTTTACCTATATGTTACGTTTTATTTTTAACAGTGCAGGCTGATATGTATGTATTTTTATTAAGCACATTTCTTTATAGTTTATTTGCTGTATAACAGACAAACTGGCTCTCAAAAATATATGTAACGTTAGCCACTGAAATCCAACGAAAACAGCAGAAGGGCTGAAGAGGCACACGCTCGCTCTCTGACGGCAGGAGACGCTCAAGGAACAGCTGCGGCGTTTCCTTGGTTACCGCAGTAAACAGAGCAGCGCTGCTTCAATATACCGAGGTAAGAGGAAAAGAAAAGGCCATTGAAACTTATCTGAAGACAGTCAGTTCCACATAGAGATACATTCATATAGAACTCCCAATGCAATATTTATATTTTCTCTTTCTATATTTCACCCACTGTGAACAGTGAACTTGCTCTGCCTGAACGGGTTCAGTTTTGTGTCCGTCTCCAGCGTCTCTGGCCTCTTAACAGTCGTTTTTTGTAATAGGTCCACACAAATTACATTTTGGGAAATGACTGCAATGCAAATGTGTGCGATTCCAGATAGAGAACGGTCAAAATAAAACTAAAAAGCGCCGATCTAGCGTCTGGACCACTGATCTATATATATTCTCTATAACAGACAGTTAAATCCCTAATTTTAATTTTAACGTTATTTGAATTACATGACATGCTTTAGTTTTAAACTTTAAAACTGATGCCACCAAGAAAACTATGTGACAATGTAACAACATTTTGACTAACTGTGAGATTATTATTATTATTTTTTAAGTACCATTGTTAAAAGTAAAATGCTTCACGTTATTCGCTGAAACTTTTGAAGGTATCGTTTTATAAATAAACGGAATAAAAAAATATCATTACACGGCATCACTTTTCACTGTTCAGGAAGTCCTTATCATCAATCAGGCTTTACGTATTTGTGGTATACTTATTTTTCTGTTATTTTGAGAGCCAGTATACAGTGATAAAGATCTACCAGTCAGTCTCGATTGACGGGTTGATGTACACATTCACAAGTCACGCAACTAAAAAAAAAAAAAAAGAAAAGAAAAAAGATTGATGTAAAAACAGTTCTCTTGTTTTGAGGTTTAAATAATTTCAGAGATATATGCACATGTAATTATGTGTTTAGATTCATTTAGTGCCTAATCAGCATCATTAGTAACAGATTTTATGAATCATATACAACTAAGCAAAGGACCCTGCCCATTCCTGTTGCTAGAGCCTTAGTCATGTTTCATGTCAACTCAAAACGATACTCTTCTTCTACCACTGGCCCTGTAGAGATTAGCTTAATCTACGTCTAAAGTTTCACACCCGGGCCCATTTTTGAACTAAAAAGGCTTAATAGTCGGTATTGATGTTCCAACAGTTTTCAAAAATACAAAGATGTGAGAAAAAGGGAAGAGACAAAAGGGAAGAACCTGTTCTAGAGAGGACAGGATTGCAGTGTGAAGGGGTGTGAGTTCATACATGAATAATACAGGGAGGGATCAAGGGAGATAATGTGGTGTATAGGTGAGTGTTTGTGTGTGTAAGGAAGAAGTGTGTAAGGGGGCAGGCAGAAGCATTAAGGGCTTGGTCTATCAGGTCTATAAGAGCAGAGCACTGGCCTTCACAAGAGCATACATCTCTGAGGGACATACAGGTTGTTTCACACAGGCAAAGGAAGGCATCGGGACCTGACTGAAAGATGGGTTGGCAGAAGTCCATGCTGGAAAAGCTTGCACGCACTTTCCAGATCCGCAACAAGCTACTGCGCCAGGGACTGGCTGAATGCTTGGGGACTCTCATCCTGGTGGTGAGTATTTCTTCTCAGTCAAGAATTAATTATTGTCAGCATCAAAGTTGAGGTCAGCGTAACTTAATACAAATGCAGTTTGTCAAATAGTCTGAAAAAGCATGTTTATGTTTCACATAATCAGTAATAAGAGCCAGAAACACATGTTTTATTGTATTGTAAGCTTACATGAGAGTTACAGTAGAGCATCTGTTGAGAAATAATTGAACTCTTGCTTTTCTTCTCACTGAGATTAATGACAAAGACAGACTGTATTGTTTACTTTAAGTCTATTCCACAAGCAATTAAGTGAATGGAGGATTAGAGCAAATTAGCAATTATATCTGTTTATTGTGCATACATTGGTATGGATTCTGGAATGCAGATCTAACACCAGTGTGTTTTATTTTCCTGCTGTTGGTTGTCAGTTCAGGGAATACTTCAGATAATAAAAAAAAACTGTTCAAATCACGGTTTGATCATTATGTGGAACACATGTTAGAAGAAAATTGTTAGCTTGAATGCAGTGTAAGTCGCTTTGGATAAAAGCGTCTGCTAAATGCCTTCATTTAATTTTAATTTAATTTAAAAGTCCCTCAAACCCTCCATGACGTTCTTCTGCGGAACCCAAAAGAAACATTTTTAAATACAATGAGAGTCAGGAGTATCTCTGGCTTTCATTGTATGCACAAAACATTCAAAAACAATTTAAACCTACCTTTACAAACTATGAAGGAATTTTCCTGTGTGGTCTTTTACTGATAAATGTCATGCCCTGAGGAACTGCTTAAAGGAAGTAGTTTGGATAAAGATAAGAACGAAGAATGGTAGTGTCTGCTCTGTTTGAGAGAAATGCTCTTGAAACATGATAAACAGAAAAAACTTACTGAAACATCTTCCTAATGTAGTGGTGATTTTCTATGTGACAGATAAACATGTAATAATGCAATTTGCAGCAGAAAAGTGGCACGTGCCAAAGCTTCCTGATGGATAAAACTTGTTTCATCACATCTATTTTGATGCCACAGTCCGCACATAATTACTTAGTATGTTGAGGTTTAATGAGTCACCTTTGAGTCAATATTAACAGAGCACATTTTTCTCACAAACACCAACACATCATTTTGAAATCCACTTTATCTTATTCTAAACTTGTAAAATATATATTATATATATTATATATATTATATTGTATATTAGGTTTGAAATGAATGCCGTCATATTTAGATATTTCACGGAGCTGAGAAATTGACTTAAAACATGCCTGACAGACCCACGATTTGCCACTATTCTACACAGTGATATGTTCTTGAACATTGCATTTAAATCGATGTTTGATAAATGCATCACACGTGGCAGATTACAGTAAAGAAAGCACTTCTGTAAGAAGTCAGTGATGTGTCATGACATTTACAGGAGTGTATGAAATATGAAGGATTAAAGAGGGATTTGACATCAAACTGCTGCTACAAAATCTTTGCAGCATAATTATGCAATTTTACAAGCACTTTAGAAAAAAACAACTCATTTCGAAAAATACAATCATAGTTTGTTTTTAAGGTGTGTGGCACGGGTTATGTCAGAGATAATTCTTAGATAGAGAGGTCATGCAAAAACTGGATCCCTCAACAGGTGTGATGTTTGCTGAGCAAGCAAAAAGGTATTCAGTGTACAAGCTACTTTGAACATGCCCTTCGTCTCTGAAGGTCGGTGTGGTGATATTGACTTTATCAGCGGATGTTCTTCCTACAGCAGAAAAAGGAACAGTGGGTCTTTGTTCACACAGAAAAGGGATATAAATAAAATAACCAAAGGAAATTTTGTATTTGCATTTAGCTGTCGTTACTTAAATCGAAAGGATACTTTTAGGGCCTCGCTTTGGTGATACATTGGTTTTGTGAGATGCCTTTTTTAGAATTGCGTTGACATTGTTGTTGAGATTTATAGTCTCGTGCAAGCGCATCAGTACACCCTGGCAATTACATGACTGGTAAAAGCTGTTGTGTGAGCCTGGGGGATAATTCGGTACAATGCCACAGGTATTTCACTCTGAGGTGACCTTTAAAATGGATACTTCAGACACAAGTCTGAACAGAAACTTGCAATTGCTCTTTGTCAGAAGGGACTTGCTGCCCTTAGTCACAATAGATTTGTAGTGTGTGAACAAAAGGGAACTCTTTGTTTATTTTTAGCAGAGTTTGCAATGGTAACCTGCTATTTTCATCTCTAGTTTAGAGTATAATTTGTGACTCACAGTGATGTGAAAGTCCTACTCTCAGTTGATGGCACACGTGAAAAATGTGTGTTTTTTTCAAACAGTGATTAACGCACGTTCTTGTTTCACAACATTCACAGATGTTTGGCTGTGGTGCAGTGGCCCAAATGGTACTAAGTAGAGAAAGTCATGGTCGCTTTCTCTCTGTAAACCTTGCTTTTGGTTTCGCTGCTACCCTTGGAATCTTGGTTTGTGGCCAGGTGTCAGGTTGGTAAACTCCTCTAAAATTGCATCCTAAGCTGTTGGATTGAGTTTTTATAAAAACATTCTTTGTGGATGAATTGATGGAATATGTTATTGTTATTTCTTTTCTTTTTTAGGCGGACATTTAAATCCAGCAGTTACATTTGCTCTCTGCCTCTTGGGAAGAGAAAAATGGAGAAAGTTCCCTGTTTACTTTTTGTTTCAAACAATTGGAGCTTTCTTTGGTGCCGCGATCATCTTTGCTGAATACCATGGTACATGTTATGTAATATTAATTCTCTTTCTTGTTGGAAGTGTGTATTATTATTATTATTTTTTGACATTTTTGTTTTCTATTTTAGATGCAATGTATGATTATGCTGGAGAAGATAATTTATTGCTCGTAACTGGGGAAAATGCCACTGCTGGCATTTTTGCTACTTATCCAAGCCCACATCTCCACATCTTGAATGGCTTTTTTGACCAGGTCAGTAACTGCAAACTTGTAACTAACCTCTCATTAACAGGCCCGGATTAACACAGTGTAGTGACAGTGTAGGCATTTTGTATGTAACTGCATCTCTTCCAGCAAAAAAACATATATACATGAAAATGAAAAATATTTAATAAGGTCTAGTCATTATCTTAATCACTTGGTGCCCCCCTATTGGCTGGTGTCCCAGGGCACTCGTCATATCCCGTCTATGGATAATCTTGCCCTGCTCATTAAACCAACAAACCCATACTCTGCAACTGAGAAATGGCATTTGTTGGTCTGATATTTAATTGTATTTTTGCAGAGCCTTTAAATATTAAATATAAATTAAATAGTTTTATATAATAACATGAATATTATAATATTTATTTTTATAATATTTATTTATTTACAGGGCACGGTTATGAAATAGCAAATATTTGAAAAGAAATGCATAGAAATATAATTTGACCTCCCAATGCAATTTTTTGTCATCACCATTTCCCCTTAAAGGCTCTGTATTTATAATAAATGTATTCTATTTCCTATCTTTTATATTTACGTCTATAAAATATAACCATCTTCACAGGTGATAGGCACAACATCTCTGATTGTCTGCATCCTGGCCATTGTGGACCCCTACAACAACCCAATCCCCCAAGGTCTTGAAGCCTTCACGGTGGGATTCAGTGTCCTTATCATTGGACTCTCCATGGGCTTCAATTCTGGTTATGCAGTCAACCCAGCTAGGGATTTCGGGCCTCGTCTTTTCACTGCCATGGCTGGTTGGGGTGGTGAAGTCTTCACGTGAGTCTTTGCATTTAATTCCCATAACATGAACTAATTAGGTACATCATGAACCAGCTTGCAATGCTTTCAAACTGATCTGCATTTGTCAGTGAGTAAAAACTTACGAGTGTTTCTCCTCTGGTTTGCAACAGTACCAGGGATTGTTGGTTTTTGGTGCCATTCTTCGCCCCCTTCCTGGGATCCATTATTGGTGTGATTGTGTACCAGCTGATGGTGGGGTGGCATGTGGAGGGAGAAGTAAAGGACAAAAAGAATAAACCTGGGGAAGAGTCTATGAAACTTAATGACATCACCAGCAAGGAGTGCCCTGCGTGATCTCCATAAGCCTCCGCACAGTGGATCCACATAAACTTTCTGCTTATTGGTCTCCGACTTCAATAAATGTGTTTTGTTCCACACAAGACTCCCATTCTGGAGGTCTTGCAGACCATCAAATGAACTTAAAACAAAATGCTGCAAATTTCAAGTTTTCTTAAATGTTCCATGAGATATTTTAGTTTTTTTTTCTTTAGCATGATTCAGATTTTTCTTCACACATCCTTCAAGTTCCTCAGTTAAGGGAAAAAAGGTGTTTCTTCAGCAACACGAATTATATTAATTCACTGTCTTTTAAACGTACTAACGATGCAGTGTAGCACCTATCAACACACATTTACAGTATTTCACACTTTTATACCACTATTATCCAAATATGTAGTCATTCCTGGTGAGAAAGTTGAGCAGTTCTATCAAAAAATAGCCACAACACTTTTGTATTGTCATTTTAATTTAAAGCAGTTTTTTTCTATTAGCAGGAATTACAACTAGTATGCATTAAAATGATTTTTTTTTTTATAATTATCCTGCAATTGTATAGCATTACAGTCTTAAGACTAATTTCATTTCATCCTCTCATGTATATGTCATAACCATTTTAATTTTTGAATTGAATGTTTTGAAGCAATTGATTGTTGTTATCCTAATAAAGGTTTTATTATTATTATTCAAAACATTTGGTCATTTTCATGTTGTTTACCCGAAACCACCCTCATGACTTCTTTGTCATGTTAAGGATGTGGACATTCAGTAAATGCCAAAGCCATTAATTATCAAAAACACCACAAGATGAATAAAACAAGTTTAATTAAGGGCTAATGTAACAAAAGGTGTGTACTTAAATATAAGTATGCAAGAGTAAGAAAATGTCCAGTCTTTCTTTCAATCATATTAAGGCTTTTGGGAGAAAACCTGGGTGTGTGCAGGTTAAAATAAAGTAAATTCCCCCATTAAGAGAGGGAAACTAAACTTCAGCCAAGCCACAACACGCCAGGTTAAAATCCTCTGAACTCAATTAGAATATTTGTTATCACTGATTTATTTCCCATAACCCCACAAAAACTAATTGTTGCTGACAACACAGTGTTGTTGACAGAGCAATGACTCACAGTTGTTAAATTTGTAAAACCCGTTACAAAACATAACTGAAAGACCAGCCTCCTCTACACATAAATCAGTGCATTTAATTCAAGCTTGCACATCGATGATTTGCAAAGAAAAGAAATCAAGTCTTCATTTTCACATGATCCTTTAGAAACCATTCTAACATGCAGATTTGGTGCTCAAGAAACATTTTATTATCAGTGTTGAAAAAAGTTGTGCTGCTTCACTTTTTCAGGAAACTTTGATATGTTTTTTCAGGATGCTGTAATGAATAGAAAGTTTAGAATGGACAGCACTTATTTGAGATAATTTTTGGAGCAAAGTAAAAGTCTTTATTGTCATGCATGGTTTCTGGACTACATACTCGGGCCAATATGTTCAATGATTTTCTTAAAGAGCAGCTTGCCTCTTCCTGGAACTACAAGTCAGATATATGAGGAAATCATCTCAGCTGGCTCAAATTGCCCACATTCACAAAGCCCTCTCTTTGCAGTAAATATGACTTCCTTGGCCATCGCATCCAGTTCTAACCCTTGTGGTACATTACCATGGACTGCTTCTCTGTTCCTGAGGCTCTTTCAGCACCAGTTCTCGTTTTTCAGCGAAGAGGACCACTTCCACACGACAGCTCTTGTCCTAATTTTCACTCAGCGTGGGAAACAAGCTGAACAAGTACCATCACAAAAACCCTTGCCCTTGTTGAGACGCTGTGAAGCTTATCTTAGTGTAGTGGTATCTGGCTTAGAGCCCACACACCTGCATGGAAGTCTCCGGACATCTGTTTCATTTTTAACCTGAGTTCAGATAACGCATGCCAGCTTTAATGTGGTGTGAAAATCTGCAGTTATTTCAGGGGTTTTGCTCTGTTTGCTTGATAACATAAGTTATTGTGATTGGGTGTGGAGTTTTTACGTAAACAGGAATCTACCACATAATTACAGCATGTGTCCTCCTCTAATTCATTTCCCCATGTTTCACAAAATTAGAGCAGCTGTGACACAAATATTCCTCAATGACATGGAAAACTCCAAGAGAAGGATTTTCAGTGTTGGTCTTTAGATTGGAAAACATATATAAATTCTGAACAGTAAATTATGTCCTTTGTGTAGCACCTAAACACTGTTTAGGAATGTAAGAGGTCAGAATGCATAGCAGTCAGAATGTGAGTGGGTTTAATAAAACGCCCTACGGGATGACGCCTTTTTTTCTTTCTGTGCAGAAACCTTCACATACCTGAAAATCCTCTCGAAAGACTGCTGTAGCTACAAATATTGGCTTCAGCATCACATGTGATGTCCAAAAGAACATTAAGTCTTTTCATCTTTATGCTAAGCAATATGTCTGTAGTTTTTAGATTTACAACTGAGTTTATTTATGTATGTCAGCCAAATGGTTTTGTTGAGTGTATCTCTACAATATTGTCAAATTAACACAACCTCTTTGGGCAAAATGTGCAGGTCATGATTTAGTTGCACTCTTTGAGATCCACATACAGTACTTGTTAAGCACATTCCCAAGTTTACAATGTTTTTTCCTGTTTTGATGCACCAAAAGTGCCCAAAGGTCACCTTGTCTTTTGTTGGGAGCTAAGACGTCACAGCACCAAGATACTGTGCCTTTAAGATGCTGCCAAACTGTATGCTGTCAATATGTGTAAAAACAAGCTGAGAGGAATCCATACTGCTGAGATTTTTCAGATGTTTTCCAAAGAAATTGAGATTAGACCGTAAAACCTATACCTGATTTTTTAGCAGGGTTGCTCTGGAATTTTTCAGTAGCTGATTAAAACATCTTTTGCTTGGAAAAGGCAATATAGCATACTGTAGAAAATCATTATTGAAGTGTTGTGAATACCTATACCTATGGATACCTATTTTTTTAATGTACATGCATTTGAGAGTGCACAATCCCTGAGTATTATACAAAAAAGCTGAATTAATTCTCATTATTCTCCAGGAAATTATTGAAGTCCTAAAAAAACTGGTCAATGTGCCCATAATTAATTTTTTTTACCTCTGATAGCATTACTGTTATTTTAACAAACCAAGTCGGATGTATTGTGTCAGTGTACTGCACAATGCATCTTTTTATTTATTTCTGACCTTTGGATGTACCCTTGTGCCCTTCCACGAACAATCACCTATTCTTATTTCAGAGTTCCTTTAAAAAATATGTGAGAAAAGATAGGTGATCTTTAATAAGGACATGTTTTAAGATGTACTTCTGCAATCTGTACAAACGAACGGAGCATCATTTAGATGTTCTGCACAGAGTGTCTGGCCAATTTGAGCTTGTTCAGAGATTTAGTCTCATTAAGCTGATCTTTTGTCAGGTATCATCTTGTTCATCCTTTAACATCCTGATGCATTTTTATGATATGAGCAGTTGCGGCATATGACCATTACGACTAATTTCCATAATTGTATTCTTGTGGGAGAACAGAAAAGGTGATGATCAGATATACAAACTCAGAGCCAATGGAAATAGGGCGACAGTCACAGATATGAACTCAATTATGCTCTTTCGGGTGGGGACATCCTCTATTATCTAGACAGATGTCCTATGGGAGAGCTTCTACTTATATACAAAGGCGATTACAAGTAATTTCTTTGGTCCTGTCTCATGTAATGTAAATGATACATATACTACATGTGTGTGAGCAGAGAGAGCTTGTACTCCATGTTTAATTGTACCTTTTTTATGGAGACTGTTATGTTAGGGACAGACTAAATACTCAACGGTTGCTTATTGGCTTATCTGCAAAGAACACCGAATACATCAAAAGTAATGATAACAGAGCAATGCAGATGTAATACACATTTTGTGATTTTATGTCACGTTATCTCTGGAATGTCTCTGCGTATGTCATTATATCACAGTGACCTCAAGGGCATGCAAAGACATATACGTATAAAGTGTTAGTCGTAACTAATAACGTTAATTATAATAAAACAAAAGCAAACACAATTGACGTAACACATTTGGCTTTCCAGTAAACACCTACTCAACATATCTGCTTTTAAAAAGCTGTCACACCCTGTCACTTGCACAGGCATGTCTTCCATTTCTTGTTGGTTATACTATAGTAGCATCTTGTAAAGTTTTGACTACAAATAAATAAATAAATAAATATTTGTTCAATGATTGTAAATATTGTCAACTGCATATCTACATAGCAAAACCTTGCTACTAAACCACTATAGGAGAGTACCACTGCATAACAGTGGAAAGCAAAGGTGAGATTCTTCTGGAGTGTTGTATGCAAATGTGATTCTTTTACGTGAACCACACCTTATATCTCTGACAGGTGTCTGCTATTGTGCTACAACAGCCTCAAATCCTTTAAAAGGCATTTATTAGTACAGATTGTTTGTATATAATTTATAATCAAACATTTAGTTTAGTTCGTCATTATAAACTTGTTGTAAACTTGATGCATGTGTGAAGAAGAGAGAATTTGCAATACCATGTGATTGTGATTCTGGCTTTGATTTCCGTGCTTGCGTTTCAACCCCTCTCTCCCACTTAAAATATGTCTGCTTTACACCCTAACAACACACTTGCACAGACATGTTTTTTTTTTTTATCTCTTGGCTATCATCTGAGCATCACAACAGTAAGTTAAAAGAAACAGGTAATGTTAGCTTTATTGTTATAAATCTGGCAGAAAAGTTAAGAAGGAGGTGGCCCTCCACCCCTTTGCAAGCTGCGACAAAGTTTGTGTGTCAACAGATCTTTATTGGAAAGATAAGATGTTACTATTTTACATGTAATGCTTACTAAAATTATTTGTTTTAATACAAATGGTTTTCATATATTTTACACTAATTCTAAATGACACTATCAAGACAACTGCCTCCAGGATATAAAAAAAAACTATGGCAGATATGTAAATCAAGAATAATCTACTGTTGAACACAACGCTTGGTTTAAAAACATTCAGTTTGATTGGTATTTGACCTGAAGTTACCTTATGACTTTTTGGCAAGGTACCGAACATTGTCTTTGATCAGAACCCAACCTCAGTTTTTCCAAATTCAGCAAAGGGATGGCATTCTGTTTGCTAGAGCACAGTCAACCCAACAGATGTTTGTGATTTTTAAAGATATTGAATATATAAGGGATTAATGACAGTCACATGAAATTTTGATTTGATTAGAAATAATTTTATAGGATAAGACAGAGATTGCTAATTAATCCTTATCAATATGCTTGTGTTAAAGTTGTGAGAATGACTATGTGATTGTATCTTTATTTTCTTGCAATCATTTTATCCCATTCCACAGCTACATATCAAATAAATAAATACACGGAAATTGATCATGAAATTGGCAATGATTCCCTGGACATGGGTCATTATTTAGGAAAAAAATTGCTGAATCACAATTAATTTGTTTTTAAACAATTTGATTAATCTGAATAAAGCATTTTTTTTTATAAACAAACAATTAAACAGAATAAAGCCACCAATGCATTGTGCAAGTTACCAATGAACAATGTGCAAGTTACTCAAAACCTTTTCATCTACAAGACACCACTTAGTCAGTTAGGGTGACTGTTCCATCTCTCCATTCAACAAGGATTTCACCTCGCTGGATGGAGGAAGACTGAGCAGTTTTCATAAGGTGTCAGGTTAGAGGAGCTCTCTCACTAGGCACCGGGGACCCAGGCAAACTGCTCTCTCCTGTCGGAGTGTAGGATTTCAGCACCACCACAGTCTTCTTCCTCCTGTGCATGAAGACGAGAAAAAAAAAGAAAAAGGGGGTTGGGGTTTGTTGGCCATGTTGCTGACTCATTCCTTGTTATGAAACCAATCTCATTGCCTGCTCACAGATCAGTTTTATTTCAAGGAAAATCTGACCAATTCCATCTGTATTTAGATGCATTCAATAAATGCTGTAATTGAGAATAAAAAGGCCTTTAAGTGTTATTTACCAAAAATGAGAAATATCTTACCTGTTCTGGTAGATGTTAAGAGTGAGGATCACAAGCCCAAGATGCTTAGAAGCAACATTGTCATTTTCCAGCCTGTTCCTGGTATTAAACACATTAGAATATCACAAATTAATAATCTTATTTTGTGTATCAGTCACTTAAATGTTTTTTTTTTTTTTTTACTTATTATCTGTCATTACAATTTGTGAATGTTTCTTTGGCTCATCACCAGAGACGGCGTCGTGTTTAGGTTTCCTCTCCTCTGCTGCTCTCATGTGGACATAAGGCAGACTAACTATTCCAGAATCAGGGGAATGTAGTGTGTTTTAAATATTTGTTTGTTTATACCATATTTTTCCGGACTGATTTAATATATAAAGCAGTTTTTTTCTGAAAACTGATGAGCTCTTTCCACACTCACCATAGTCTGTTGTAAGCACACTGTAAAACCTGACAAGTTAACTTAACTCAAACCGTTTGAGTGAACAGATTGCCTTGATTTAAACCATGTAAGTTTTAAAACTTTGCATTCAAGTAATTAAGTGATTAACTAAGTGCTGATTGAGAATTAGTGATGAACAGCTGCTGTTAACAAACAGAATCACTGAAGAAAAGAGAAACACAAGAACTACTACAACTGACTTCAGACACAGACTTAGATGAAATCAACTGAAATAAAATACATGAAATCTCTCAATATCTGATTAAACAACCCCACAAACAGCATCAGCAGCTCCATTTATTAATAACCAGACTGACTTTATTTCTGTCAGACGTCTACAGAAGATCTTATTGAGCATGAACTAAGGTTTAGATGTTGATTTATTGTTTCATTTGAAGTAACCATGTTAGAGATCAGTGTTTGCTTTAGTTGGGCTCTTGACCCTTGATTTCTGTCTTAGTCTTTTCTCTGGCTGTTATAACCGTGTGTTTCTGAAACACATTTGTTGTAACTCAAAAGCCCAGAAGAAATGCCATCAGGTGTTAACCTGTACCTAGATGTAGGTTGTTATACTTTATATTGGTATAACAACCAATTATATATATAATTATGCAACTGCTAGGAGTCTAATCTCTGATGAAATATGGGTTGTGTAATTAAATTGACTACAGTAAACGTGATTCTTAGAGCCAGTGGTTCTGTAATAATCAGTTAATACAAAGACTTTCCAAACAGTTTGGTCTTCTCTGGTGTCAGTTAGTCACACACAGACATCAATAATAAGCATATGAACCTCAACAATGGTGACCATAAAAGAAAAAAAAAAAATGCCTGGAGCCATGGATGAGTTTTGTTCTACAATAGTACCCAGCATGCATTGCAGCATGTTTTTTTGTCACCATTGTTGAGGTTCATATTCTGATTATTGATGTCTGTGTGTGACGAGCTAATGGCATAGAAGACAAATGTATGTGTACAAAATGTTTATGAAATCATTTTTATATTAACTGATTATCACAGAATCACTGGCTCTTAGTGTAATTTTTATTAGGTCCACTTCTACTAATTACACATTTGTTCAATCAGAGATTAGACTCTGTATAGATCAATATTTGTGAATAATAATGAAAAATTATCATCACAGCTATAACGTACAACAATCTACATGTAGGTACAGGTTAACACCTGATGGCATTTCTTCTGGGCTTTTGAGTTACAACAAATATGTTTTAGAAACACACAGTTATAACAGCCAAAGAAAAGACTAAGACAGAAATCAAGGGTCAAGAGCCCAACTAAAGCAAACACTGATCTCTAACATGGTTACTTCAAATGAAACAATAAATCAACATCTAAACCTTAGTTCATGCTCAATAAGATCTTCTGTAGACGTCTGACAGAAATAAAGTCAGTCTGGTTATTAATAAGTGGAGCTGGTGATGCTGTTTGTGGGGTTGTTTTATCAGATCTTGAGAGATTTCATGTATTTTATTTCAGTTGATTTCATCTAAGTCTGTGTCTGAAGTCAGTTGTAGTAGTTCTTGTGTTTCTCTTTTCTTCAGTGATTCTGTTTGTTAACAGCAGCTGTTCATCAATTCTCAATCAGCACTTAGTTAATCGCTTAATTACTTAATTGCAATGTATATCTTCTTTCAATGAACTCAACTGAATTAAGTTCAGAGTACTCGTAACTATTAGTTTTTTGAACTTAAATGGTTTAAGGCAATCAGTTTCCTCAAATGGTTTGAGTTAACATAACTTGTCAGGTTTGAGTGAGGCTGTGTCTGAAGTCAGCTGTTGTTCCTTTCTCTCTTTTCTTCAGTGATTCTGTTTGTTAACAGCAGGTGTTCATCACTAAAGTTCAATTAATCACTTAATCACTTAATTGCAATGTATATCTTCTTTCAGTGAACTCAACTGAATTAAGTTCAGAGTACTCATAACTGTTAGTTTTTTCAACTTAAATGGTTTAAGGCAATCGGTTTCCTCAAACGGTTTGAGTTAACATAACTTAAGGATATCTGTTTACTCAAACCGTTTGAGTTAAGTTAACTTGTCGGGTATTACAGTCAAGGCAATCGGTTTACTCAAACGATTTGAGTTAAGTTAACTTGTCGGGTTTTACAGTGCACATTAACAGAAGGTCCATCCGGCTCTACAATACTTTGAGGTCCAGCCGATGCCTCTGCAGTCTGTGTTGCTTCAGTGGACTTTATTTTGGAGGTCCGGCCATTATTCCCAGCTTAAGTAAACAAAATAAAGAGATCATAAAGATGCAATCATGCAATATATCATAGAAATGATCAGAAGCTGAATAGACATTGTACACAGGGTTCCCAAGCTTTTTGACCAATTAATTTTCAAATTTACAAAAATTGCTGGGAAGTATTTCCATTTTTTCAGTCCTTGTAATGAGATATTTAAATAATTAGTTATTAAAAAGTCAATGACTTTTAAAATTATGTTGTGTTTCCATGACTTTTCAAAATGTTTTGTTATTTCCAAGTTTTCCTGTGGGAACCCTGGTACAAATAAATATGACCAGATGAGAAAGTAAAAGTAAAAAAAAAAAAAAAAAAAACATTACAGAAGATGATATGATCTGGTAAAACAGAAATGATAACAGATGCTCACCAGACCGAGTTTTAACTGAAGATGGAGATGGGAAGAATGGGAAGAATACTACATGAAACACAGATCCATCATTAATAAAGAACTCCTAGTCTAACTCTCTTACAATGCCAATAGCGAATCTGAGTGATGATACGCGGTCCATTCGAAAGTGTCTGCTGAGAATCTTGCAACAAATTCTGGCCGTGATGTGTGCTATCTGTCTCCTCGCATACTGTTTGATTAGCAAGTGTCCTCCACTTGCTACCTTTCCCACGATCTTTGGAAAGAAAGACCTTTGAGGAATCGTGACGTACACTCAGGTGCAGACCCTTGCCGTGTAGCGTCAGGAGACCCTTTTTAGAGCAGCTCCAGGTCTGGCCTTCATGGTCCTCCTCCTCAGACCTACAAGCTTGCAGCCAAATGCTCTCAAGCTCCTGCGGTGCAGTTAAACACCCTCCCGTCTGTGGGTTGCTGAGGGAGCGTGTCTCAGGGATCCAGAGCCACTCTTGAGAGGCCGAATCTGCTCTGCACTCTTGCAGGGTTAAACTCCTGCTGACCTGACCATCATTTACTTGTAAACACTTTCTCAGCTCCTCATTCCTGATCATGAGTCCTTTAACTTCTACAAGGGAAAGAAGAGTAACTGCAGCTTATTATAAACTACATTATAGGCTAGGAAAAATCACATTGCAAATATAAACAGTGTGTGCCGAAAACCATCTTTAATCATAGGCCTACATCAAAATCCTCACATATAGCACATCTGCTGCTAAAAGCACTACACAAACAACTGATAGACACATAAAGGCAACAGTCTTGATCAAGTTAGAAAACCATCCTTAAATCTGAACATTGTAGCAAAGACGTTACTACATATTTACGAATTAGTATGCATTAGTGGAGCTGGACTGTCTTAAACTGCCACCTGTATTGTAGAAACATAATAACTCACAATCATTTCCCATTTGTTAAGAAACCATCGTAATTTCACTTACTTCTTTATATCTAAAATTAAGATAAGACCGGAAGTTTCTGTAATACAGCCAATTTAGCATTTATAGTGTACTGTAAATTTTAAACTAATGAAAAAATGGTATAATTGTATAGTAAATACTACAGTGTTTTTAAACCATACTGTATTAAAGTACTTGAATTAATTTGTTGCGGTAATTCTTGCTGTGGTAATATAACAGCTATAGAAATATAAACAATTATTAAAACAAAACTGTACTAAGTTTTCTACAACTAGGGTATAATAAACTAAAATACACTACAGTTTACTGTAGTAAAAACTAAAGTAATACAGTATACTACAGTATTAAAGTTTATCAGTTCAATATACTTAATACTTCAATATGCCATATAGCATTAATTCAAAAGTGTTATAAATACTAAAATATATTATACACTTTACTATAGTATGGTTAAAAACACTACAGTATTTACTATAGTATTTTTTTTCATGTCGGGTGACAACATTATATGGACAAATGCTATTTGTTCTACAAGTTTAAACATTAAAATATAGATATATTGTTGTTATTTAATAAATTAGCTACTGATACTACATGCTCAGTCTTTACCTTGAAAAACAAATGCTGTGAGAACAAAAGTGCAGAAGCCTCTCCAAACGGCATCCATCACTGCGTGTGTGTGGCGCAATAACAACACTAATCATAAAATGTTTGACTTCCAGATTACGATGTGTTCTGATAAAGATAGCGAATAAAGTAATATTTCCCAGCACGCAAGGCAGAGAGTGAAGAGCGACGCCGAACCTGATTTTACCAAGTGAGACATGTTCCTGGGACAACATCTTTGTTGTCCCTGGAACAACATTGTGATTAACCAATCATATTTGAAGAACCAGTTTATAGATTTTGTGAAGTTTATGCTTAAAATCACTGTTTGGTGCTTGTACATCAGTGTCATTCATCTATCATTTCCTCTGATTTTAGGGATTACTCATGGTTAAGGTTAGGTTTAGGTGTAGGGATATGGTCAAGAATACATTTTTGGAGTAAACACATCTAACTCAGCAAAATTAGGACGTGCGAAGAGCGACAGCGTTAATCTAGCCAACAGCGGTCAGTGAAGCACAACAGATTTTCACTTGAGAGAAAAGACTGAACATTTATGGCACATGAAGTGCAGAAGTGTTCAAAGATTGAGTGTAGAACACTAATTCACAAGAGACGATAAAACGCAATTACGTGTTCCGCTATGTTGGGGGAAAGGGAGGAAAACTAAGGAAAACTGTGCACATTATACATAAGATTATTAATTTAAAAGACGTTTATCCCCCTAATATAACCAAACATAAAGGGGAAAGCAATCTGAACTGTAATTTACAGATGTAAAAAGAGGAAGATACTTTATGTGGCTCAACAATTTGAATGGCATTCCTTTCAAGCTGAGATGACAGATCTGTTCTTGTTGCTATGTTGTTTCTAAGATGGAGTGATGGAGGCAGGCCATATTTAAAGAGAATGGGAGCGCAAAGGAAAACACTTACATAATGTGTACACCTATTTGTGTTTCTATGGTGCTGAAAGTGTCAAATAATGCTACAAAATGCTACTTTTCTAGACTACCAACTGTGCAGTAAACATAGTCACTGTATTGAAATGAAAATAGGCCTATGCTCAACCTGAAAATGATTTTCTTATCACTGTTGTTATTTTGCTAACTGAATAGATTTATTATGACTGACAGTTAGTACATTATTTCTACACTGGCACTGATTATTGAAAAGTCTCTTCCGCACATCTAGATCTCAGTACAAGTCCAAGACAACTGCCATACAATAGCAGTCAAATGATATGACAACTTCTCTACAGAACTTTAAATTATACTACAAGAACAGTGTGACAG
This sequence comes from Carassius gibelio, assembly GCF_023724105.1. Lineage (NCBI taxonomy): Eukaryota > Metazoa > Chordata > Actinopteri > Cypriniformes > Cyprinidae > Carassius > Carassius gibelio. Next base: position 20,456,823 of record NC_068375.1, on the reverse strand, counting down.
TATGCTGTACACCATATCCTGCACACCATACGTTTAATAAGAGATGGCCTGGACTCCATCCTCCCCTCTGCCTCCCTCCTTCTAATGCCCATCTATTTATATATGGGGCCCATGCTCACTGTACTTTCACAAGCCTACACACATCTTTGACCACTCTGACAGGCCTCTTGTGTACAGTCATTCATTTGTTCTTAGTCCCTTGCTGTCTACAAATGCACACATATACTTTGTTGTAAGCAGTTAACAGTGATGTTATTGTGTGAGGTTGACAATACTGCATACTGTTACATGTTAACCTTTCCATTTTTTTTATTAATTGATTTGTGTCACGTGATTGTTTTACTGCTTTTCTTTTCTTGCCTTTATATATATATATATATATATATATATATATATATATATATATATATATATAAATATATATATATATATATATATATATATATATAATTCAAGGAAATTCCAGAGTTAGTATTTTTATTTTGCTTTTCAGTGAGAGGAATGAATAAAATATTGCTCAGGTCTTTTAGAATGAGGAAACGTTGTACCTCCCACAGAATGTGAACAACTAGATATCAAAAGAGATTTTGGTATCTGTATGATGTAGGAGGGTCACAGGCAGCTATTTTGCAAATGTGCTGCAAAAAGTAAAATGAGGATTTTTATATTCTTGATTAACTGGTAAACAAATAATATGATTTTGTTTATTTGAAAACCTGCATCCTATTAAATCCTACTTGGCTTCAGGTCTTCTGATTATCATAGACATAATTTTACCATTTCAGATGCAAATTCTATGCACTTATCCTAAATCATCACCATATCATATTATCACATTATCTCCTTTAAACCATAGTCAAAATTATTATCTAAATGAAAACTCTTTAGTTTTCATTTTAACACCAAGTGTCCATGTTTCCAGGGGACCAGTGTATTTCCAAAACAGCCACTGAATGGACTGAACCCATTCAACAACAATAATAATATATATATATTTTTTTTAAATGCTCAGGTGGTCAGCCTTCAGTAGGGAGGAGCAGCAATCACATATGGCAAGCACTCAGACGTTAAACCCTCTAAAGTTTACCAGAAATAATAACCATATAACTTTTGAACTTACAACTTTTGTTTTGGAGTGGGGTATTTATGATATTATGATATTTACCTCTAAATTATACACAATTAAAATTTAATTTGACATAAAATTATACATTTATTAGGACTGTCAAATGATTAATTGCGATTAATCATATCCAAATGTGTCTGTATTGTGTATAAATCTATATATTTTTAAATATATTCATGCGTGTCTGTGTATATCATAGACTGTATAAAAACATACAGTGGGTATAGAAAATAATTTCGTATTTAAAACCACTCAAGAGCCTAGAAAGCAGATCTGGTACCATCTGCTGGTGGGTGGAGGGCATTGGTGGATCCAAGTCAAATGTAATGACATGGTTTAACCACTAGAAGGCTATAGATTTTCTTCTTAATCCCTGGTTGATGAGAAGATGATGATTTATTTCCTGGTCATCTGAAGGCCCGTCCTGTGCCCTTCTTGTCCGAATGAGAGGACACAGGTGCCCTTTGGTAGTTCTTTCCTTGGATCAAACAAATATTTATTTCCTTCCACAGCACAAAAGAATTGTACATGTAATCATCCAGAATATTGAAAAATAGTGCCATGGGTCAGCAAGTTTTTGTTTTTTAAGTCTTCTGTTTAAAGGGTGTTTAAAATTATTCCTACACACACTTCCAACCATTTTCTCTGAAGAAGCATTGTGCCAAAGCCATTCAATGTAAAGAAAGTGTTGCAGGTTATTGTCTATTTCTGGAGACTAGCTGTCATTTGGGGTAAAATGTGTCTGCCCTGATTTCTTTCAGGCTGTGCCCCAGCAATTTTGCCTGTGAAGACCTACATATTCCAGGCATAGTTTGTACTGGCATCACAGGTTGCCCAGACTTTAATGTCATGGCATGTCATACAGTGTTTGACAGGGTTACTTTGCATGAATAGTTTGAAGGGGCAGCAACCTCTGAACCAGATTGTATATTCAGATTGCAGTCTTTTTCCCCAAATCTCACCTAAAGTGCCAGTTTTTTTCGTGTTCTTGCCTGGCAGGTCTCCTTGACATCAAATTGGATGACAATTGACAAATTTGGAAAATTGCAGTAGCCCGAAAAATCACCATCTAACTGATTGAGAACTTAATGTGGCTTCATTGTGAGATTTGTAGATTTTCTGTCTATATATATAAAAAAAAATATTATTATTATTAATATTATTATTAGATAGAGATTTAGTGTTGCAGATGCGTAATTATTTTTGTAAAGTTTCAGACGTTTAGAACTTTGCGTCACTCCGTGCACCGCAGATAACTGTGACGTTCTACACACGTACACACGTCTGCTCCGTCACTATGGCTGCAAGAGACGCGAGATGGTGAGAGCTTGCTTGAATACAATTAAACAAGTAAATGCATAATACCTCTTATTTGACGTTCATTAGTCTAATAACAGAGACGGCGTATGTTATTTTCATATTTGGAGCCATTTGTTTCAGTATTTGCTCTGAAACGAGGAAGATTAACAGGAGAACGCATCAGCTGCCTTCATTCAGGGTTGGTAACGTTAGCTGCTTCGATTTATATAAGTTAAATGTATCACGCCCAGTTACACGGTAAATAATCAGTTTTTAGGTTAACTGAACGTCAGTGTTGTTACTGGAAAAGAAGCAGTATTTCATATTTTCATACTCTCGTATTGCTGTCGAGAGATCATCTGGAGTCTAGACATGCTGCTAAAATCCGATTTAATGCAGTGCAGTGCAACAGTTACTGAACAGCCTCTTCACTGTCTCAAGAAACTCTTCATAACTGTTCCTTTAGTTTGAACTGATTTACACGTCCTGCCTTGTCTTTCAGAAACAACATCCCTAGCTTATAAAGTAAACAAGCGGCGCTCTTCCAAAAAATTGAGAAGATGTACCACAAAGAGAAAAGCATTCAATTAAAGAGCAGCGCGTCGGCGCTCTACAACAACCTGAGCGTCCTGCGCATCGCGCCGCGCTGTCTCACCTATTTCACGGTGGTGCACGCCAACGTGGTGAACATGGTCAGCGCCTCTTGGGACGGGCTGAACTATTCCCACCGACAGCTGCAGTCTAAAGAAGGCAACGTGGCCACCAGCTCCTCACTTATCATGCAGGTGAGACCACTGGTACCCTACCATTTGAGTGCTAATAAAGACTGATGATTATACTGGTTTAGTGCGGTTTTGCCTACAGTGTCTTGATGCCATTGTTTACACCATTTATTGCTTCACCTTTATCCCAATTAACTTCTTTTTATTCTTTCTTTTTGTCGACAGGCAGCCTGGTGTGTCCTGCCCTCAAGAGATCTTCTTGTTCTCACCTCTCAGAAGGGAATCCAGGTGGGTTGAGTGTTATGCCATGCTATTATTTGGTTTATTTGCCCAGGAAACATGACTTGAACTTTTTTATTCATCAGATGTATGAATCGGATGGATCCATTATGGTCTATTGGCATGCACTGGACACACCAGAGACCCCGACTGGTCAGTGCACACTTCTGTGTCTGTAAATACAGTAAATGTGTTCATTCTTTTTCTTTCTTTATTTTCACATCCTTTAAAGAAACAGGTGTGAAACAGGTTGTGACCTCTGTGTACCTGTCTGACATTGTCTGTTGTAATTTTCCAGCGAAGGCAGTGTTTGCTCGAGGAATTGCAGCAGTGAGGGAAAAATATATTTGTGTAGGTGAGTGTCTTCATCTGTCAGCAGTAGCTACATAGGGACCTATTCTAATTCATTTACATATTTGCTTAGTATGTGTACTGAAAGTGCCCTTTTTAACTCCTCACACTTCCTTCAGGGGTCTCATCTGGCTCAGTGCTTGTGTTTGACGTTCCCAGTAAAGGCAGTAACATCACCCTGTCTGAGGTTTTGGAGGAACACAAAGAGGCAATCACAGACATGGCCTCTGAGTGCTCAGGCAATCTGGTATTAACTTGCAGTGACTTTCATGTCATTGCTATTATTGTTATTTCATAGGGCAAATGCTATTTGTAGGTTGTTGCTTTTTTTTGTCATGTTTAGTTAAGTTTGTTTAAGTTACTGGTGGCTCAAGTGTTTTATTAAACTGTTTTCTTTTTTTAGGAGTGTATTGCTGATTTAGTTAGTGCTGATGACTCTGGCCTCCTCTGTGTGTGGAAATCAGGAGAAGATTTTCAACTGCTCAACAAGATTCCTGGTTTTGAGTATGTTAGGAATTAAAACTCACTATACAAGAGACAATGGGTTTCATTCATGAAACTTTGGCAAATATATTATTATATTTTGCCAAATTTGCAAATAAAGTTGACCTTCCTGAAAAGTTTTCCCTGGATTCATGAACAATTCATAAACCTCAGAATTGAGATTTATTTTACATTGATTATTTATTTTACTCATTGATTATTTGTAAAAATCCCTGCCCATAGATTACAACAACGTGAATTGTGTACAGAATCCTGTAGGATCTTTCGGACTTCCTTCTCAGGTTTGGCTCCAATAAATTACATGAATGCAAATTAGTTATTGGCCAAATTCTTAACAAAAATGATACAGTATAATCATTAATGCTGGTGCTCAAAATAGTAGTGTTCTATGATAAAATCAAAAACACATTGTCTCATTTTTAAATGTATTATTTATTATACAGTACAATCTAATTGGATAACTAATTAATTGTGTTATTATATATTATTATTATGGTAAGTGTTATCAAAAGAACATAAAATGTACCTTTTCATTAATCAAAAAATTCACGTCAGAGTGACATTACAAAAAAATTCACAAAAACTCATGTGCATTTGAAAGAGGCCCACTATACTTATAGCAATGAATCATTAATATAACATGTATATTATTATATTTCTTTTCTCAGCACGTGTTGTTCTTCAGTAAAGCTCTGGAAGGGCACAGTCATTGCAGGCTATGGGACGGGACAGATTCGTCTGTATGAGGGGGTCACAGGTATACTGCATGCAGAGGTCAATGCCCATGCACGCTGGATCTACTCACTGGACATCGCCCCGTTCACCGGACTGGTGAGAGAAGAGCTATGTAAACAGTCTGTATGTTGCACAGTTAATGTATGCAACTATACTATGTGCATATTAAGTACCGTATTTTTCGGACTATAAGTCGCACCTGAGTATAAGTCGCATCAGTTCAAAAATATGTCATGATGAGGAAAAAAAACATATAAGTCGCATTTATTTAGAACCAAGAACCAAGAGAAAACATTACCGTCTCCAGCCGCGAGAGGGCGCTCTATGTCTTCAGTGTAGACTACAGGAGAACTGAGCAGCATAGAGCGCCCTCTCGCAGCTGGATACGGTAATGTTTTCCTTTGGTTTCATTTCTATTGGTTCATTTCTCTCTGTTCATGTCAAATACATTTTGATAAATAAGTCGCACCTGACTAATCAAAACAGATTTAAATAAGTTTTTTTTTTTTATCTGTTTTGATGAACACAAATAGGCTTAATTAATTGTATTATTAAAATGGTAAGCTCTCATATAATGATCTTTTTTTCCTTTGTTCAATGGAAAAGCTGATCTCTGCAGCAGAAGACTCCTGGGTTAGAGTGTGGCATCTGAGCTTGACTCCAGAGACTAATAGTGTAGAGGTAAAACCACTCACAGACACAAACAGTACACTACTGTTCAAAAGTTTGGGGTCAGTAAGATTTTTTTTCATAATTTAATTATATTACACAGCAAAATGCATTAAACTGAACAAAAGTGACAGCAAATACATTAATACATCTCTAAAAAACTATTCAAATAAAAGATTAATTGTAACAATATTTACAATACTACTGTTTTTACTTTGATCAAATCTTGGTGAGCATAAGAGACTTTCAGAAACATTAAAAATCTTACCGACCCCAAGCTTTTGATCGGTGGAGAACTTGCACTAGAACTGCATTAGTAGTTTCATTAAATGGACATTCAATGCAAAGCATTTTGTATGTTCAGCTGATTTCAAATGTTCTCCCGCATGTTTCTCTGTACTTTCTAGATTGAGCACATGTACAATGAGTGTGTGACTGATACACAGATCTGCGGAGCCAAGTTCTGTGACGGGGATGGCTATGCATTTGCAGTAACTGGCTATGACTTGAGTGAGATCATCCGCTACACGCAAGCCTAGTCAGGAATACAGCATACACTTCTAAGACAGTCCCTTTGGTCATACGTGGATCGCCTCCAGAAGGAAGGTCATGTCATGACAATATATTGGTGTGCAATCATGATAGGCAGTGTCACTACATACCTAAAAAGCCACATCTGAATACATGATTGGTAGGTGTGCTAAGTACAAAATACTCTTTTTGTGCTCCGAAATTAAGGTATAATTAATACCTAGGTATAATAACATAACAAAAAATAACATTGGTTAAACAGAACATGTTCAGTAGACCCAAGCATTAATATGATAAAATGTTAGAATGGGTTGTTATGTTAGTGTTTTGCTTCTGACATAATTTGTTTAGTAACTGTATTTACTAAAGTGTTATTAAACAATTTTGTTACCTCATTGAACAATTTTTGATTCACAATTGAGTCAGATCACATGTAATCATATTTGTGGTTCAGAAAACAAAACATATAAAAAAAGTATTTATTCATTATGAATATTATGAATATTATGAATATTAAATAGTGCAGAGGCTATTTTTCCAAGCAGAATTATAATGTTCTTTGTATTTGTCTAGAAATAAATGCATTGTATGTAGATCATTATTTCAACTTGATGTTTAACCACATATTTTATATTTTGTGTTGTTGTCATATTTTCTGTTTCTTTGTAAACAATTGTCTGTGACAATTCCGCAACTAAAGAAGAGCTAAATAAATAAATAAAATAACTTGTTTACTGCGACTTTTATCGTAATTAGAAATGTGTACCAGTAGATGGCAATATATCATACATCTGTAACTTTTGAGATCAGAATTAGCATATTTAATTCAAGCTTTAACTGTATTCAACCACCTTGGTTCATATAAAACATCTATGAAACATTTCATAGAACATCATCAGAACATATCCAGCAATCATTTCTATTCAATATGTAAAAAAAATATCAAACATAAATTAGATATGCCCAAATTGGCCAAAATGACCAGGCTTTGTTTTCCTTCCGATGTGTTCTCTACACTCCTCATACAATATATGTACATGTATTTACATTGTTTTGACCGTTCTTCATAGAGCTCAACTTCACACATACCACGATTGGTCGATCATGTACAATGCCTGCACGCACGCTACTTTTCAGTAATTACCTTCAGCATGTATGAAAACAAAATCAAAACCCAGACATTTTAGGTCATTTCGAATTTCCTGCCAGGGCACATTTAGGAAAAAGAGGACATATGGTCACCCTAATGTTTTGTTGTCGTTGCATCTTTCATCTATGCAGGCTCCTGTTTTTATAGGTCAAAGCAGAGCACCACAGGAATGCAGATTATCACATCAAGCTGTTCTCTCAGTAACCCACTAAAATATCTGCAATGCTTATTTGACTGTATCTCCCTCATAATATTTATATCATAATTCTGTTGTTCCCTCATATTATCCACACATGACCTCCCATTTCAGCTTGTTGTTGATAATGTCTCTTATGTAAGACTTTTAACTTTGTCCTATGGATGACACTGAGTGTGCCCCATATCTTATATGAAGAGAGGGTGAATATCGATGACACAGGGACAGATCTAATGGGTAGAGAGCAGACTGATGACCACCAGAGACGGAGGGAGTCCAGAGAGCGTCAATAAGACCTCCACTGGCTGTGCGTTTAATGGAATTATGCAACACTGCCATGCAGCACAGGAGCACAGTGAGCAGTATGTGTTTAAGGTCAGTGTGTTTAGTGGGATCTGTGGAAAATAAAAACTATGGCTGATCTACAGGCCATGTAAAATTCAATAGTGCTCTCCAGACACATCAGATCTGTGGCCTCTGGAGAGTCTCAGTGTTTGCAGTCAGCATGGCACGATGCAGTTTCAGAGGACACAAGATGCTGATTTCACTTAAGCAAAAGTTTAAAACGGGTCTCTTTGGATACATGTATATACACTGTTTGAAATTAAAATGTTAAAATGTATTTTAAGAATGTGAAAGTCAGGATGAAATTAAAATCCCCCCTATTTTCTATATGCATTGACTTTATTGTGAATGATTCACTCATGCACTCACTCATGCATGTCAGTGCATCAAGGTACTATTATAGTTTTGTTTTTGCCATTTTTATCAGTCATTGTTTTTTAATGTCTATAATTTGTATTATTTCAGTTATGTTTGTAGTTATTTTAAGTAAAGTTTTTTTTTAAATATTATTTCAGTAAATCTTTATTTAAATAACAGAAAGATTCTTAATGGTTTTAGTTTTAGTAAATAACCCTGATCCATGCATGTGTTTCGTTTCTTTTCTTTTCAATGTCATAGTTGGATTGTCCCATGAAAACAACACTTATTTCTGGTACCATATGCAGGATTTCTTCAATCATTCAGTCCTGCTAAACTCCACTCCTTTCTTACAATCAACAACCAATGGAAAAAATACAACAAGTCCCAGCCTACATTTGTCTTCATTCACTCAAATGTACATCGCAATACAGAAAGAAAAGGGTCTAATTAGCTATGGGAATTAAATAAACATGCATTAGTTGTTTGTTTGTTCTGGCTTCCATACTTGGTATTATAAAAGCCAATAGAGACTATAACAGGCTCATTAGGCTGAATGGAATATGTTTTGAGGCAAGATTTTACGTTCATTCATGTAAATGTGATGGGGAGAGGGTTTCGAGGACAGCACAGACGCAAATGACCACAATTATAAAACTCTGCAGATGCACATACATTTTTATTCATGAAGAAGAGATCGAACTGGCATTGAATTGTGCACAATAATGTGTCCATATAAAACATGAGTTTATTCACTTTCTATCCTGCCTTTTTGTCATCATATTTTTAGCAATCACCAAACCCAGTGACCCTGCTTTGATGTTCAGCAAACAAAATCTGCCCGATGCATCCCATTAATGTGAATGATTAATTTGGAGATGTCTGGGTGGAACACGTGGCACTCGTTGCCCCTCTCAAGGCTTTCCAAAATCTATCGGCCTCAGCGTTGAGCCTGCTGGGAAAGATTTGTCACACAGGGATTGACAAATAATTCCTCACCAGTCTGGAGCTGAGGAAAAAAACAGACGCAAAGAGGAAATTAGGGAAAAGTGTCTCCTGAAAACAGTTCATATAAATTGACTGGAAACAGCAGGAGGGGGAAGTGAGATCAGACACACAGACAGATACTGGATGAGAGAGATTGGCTGGAGACATGGAGGAAAAGAAAGCGGACTGAGAAAGAGGTTGACACCATGCTGATGATTCATCTGGTCATCTCGAGAGTGAGACGTGTGCACACTCCACCCGCTCCAACAGCTGCGCTTATCTCCTCCGCTGGGTGCTGTGAGAACAGGAAATGGAGAGTGAGCTGTTTTAAACATCGGTGTGTCCTACCCATGGGGCACTGCAACTCAACTCTGCCTCTTATTCTAACTTTCTATTCTATTGTTACAAACAAGACATGTGGCAATAAATAATTGATAATCTGAAAAAGATAACTATAATATTGTGACAAAAAACTCTCAAATCAGTTTCAATATAATCTCCTCATGAATTTGTCATTAACTGACTGTCACACTGAATGTCTTATAAAAAAAACATTACAAAACTGTAAGTCGGGTGGTACCCTTTCAAAAGATACAAAGATATACCTTAGGTTTTGTATAACTTTTTTTCTTGAGGCTACTGTGGTGATGACTCCTTCTTGCTCTCCACTGGGACCCCAAAAAGTATTTGAACACTTTTGGAGGTTTAAGTCACACTTCATCCATTATATGCATAATATCATGTTGCATTTGCTATTTAGCCATTGTTTAGTCAACAAGGTTGAGAACCACTGACTAAAGAGGAGGGTTATAAACTCAGTGGAGATCCCTGGAAAGATAAATAATAACCAAAAATAACCAAAGTAATAAAATAACCCTTAATGTGGCCTTTTATTATAATGAAACAGATATCTATAGCTAGTACTGTATCTGCGAAATCCAGGCAGACAGTGAATATTCCACATTTCCAATCCTCAGCATTCCTCTCTTCCCAGTGTTGCTAATATTAATTGGCTGGCTTAAGAAACATCCAGGTTTTAGTGTTATACTGTTAAATAAACATGCAAGTTGTAATGAAATGGTAGCGTTGCCAGGCATTGAGAGGCCGTTGGAGTCGACTTTGATGGTCAGAACAGATTTCAAAATGGCAGAAGTTAGATCTATTTGTTTTCTGCTAGTACTTAGATTATAGAATCACCTAAAATACATTACTTGCATTAGTAGAAAAACCTTTAATCCTCTAAAAACAAGCTACACTGTCATGCATGCTAATATTCCAAATGTCTATATTTCTTCTGAACACCATAAAATAGCTCAGCTACAGACAAGCATGGAGCAGTACTCACTGGTTTATTGCAAAGCTGCATTAAATAGGTAATTGTGTATAAAGATCAAGTGTGTTTATTGTCATCAGTCTGGATTTGTACCTCAATTATCACACACGAATGTCCTGAGCCACGTGTAATCAAATGACACAGCAGGATAGGGCACAAGGGTGTGAGTTTGGCACAGAGGAGTGAGCAGCAGAGTGATCAGAGATCAACACGTTAGCGGGAGCATAGCACTACTGCTTTATATGTGTGAAGCGGGACTTAATCATGAAATTAACACACTGGCCCCAGAAAATGAGCGTGTAGTGTTTATAAAAGTGTCTCTCTCTAGAAACTAGATCTCTCTCAGTGTGTGTGTCTGTGTGTGAAAGAGAGTCAAAATATGGTCTATAGGTTATGTATGGACATGTATGTGTGTGTGTGCAATATCAGTTCAAATAGTTTCACAATAAAGGTTGGGAAATGAGAACGGGTTCTTATTCAGAACCGGTTGCATTTGAAAAAAGAAATACAGGTGTGGTGTATTTTACAATCAGGTCCAGCTGGATCTTCGGTATGCTATACTTTGTATTTTCCAACCCAATCACATGAGAAAAGGTGACTATTTTTGTACAACGGATTTCTATGGAAACATACGATTAATACAAAAAAAGGTCCTCCCCTAAACTTAACTGTCAGTAAGCAGATCATACAAAAACCTAAGAATAAGATTGTAAGAATTCATGCAAATCAGTTTTCACGAATTGCCTGTTTTATTTTTGTTTTCATTTGTTTCTATCTATTACCTGTTTTCCTTTGTTTCCAGGTTATGTATGGACATGTATATGTGTGTGTACAATAACCGTTCAAATAGTTTCACAATATAGGTTGGGAAATGAGAACGGGTTCTTATTCAGAACCGGTTGCATTTGAAAAAAGAAATACACATGTATAGTACTAGTAATACTGATACTAGTTTCCCACTCCTTGTTACTATGGTTTCTGATTAATGAGTCATCACCTGTTCATCATTTGAGTTCTATCTCCCTGTGTATTTAAGTTACTTCTTTTCATTAATTTGGCATCTGTTTGTGTGTTGATATTTTGTTACATTGTCTTCTCGTATTTGGATCACTTGAGTTTATTTTTATTAACGGATGTTTTGTTTGTGGACATCTGTTTGAACCTTTTTCATCATCCTCCTCTGAACCTAATCATGATATCAATCACCAAAACAGAAAATAGTTATAAATCGCCATAAATTGTTGTATTTTCAAACAATCATGGGCAATTTTCAAACACTTTTAAATCTTATTTGCTCTAACCTACTGGAGATCCAATTGCTCTCTTACTCTTTTCCATATTTGTTGACAAAATACAATGCCGAACAGACCTTATAGTCAGGGAAGTAGCATTATTAATGCTGTGGGGGTTAGAAGTACAATGGGTTCAATGGTGTGCACTTTTGTTTAATAACATACCATTTTTTAAGCTGATGAAACATCTTTCCACAAGGCTTTTTAGTTCAAGCAAAATGCAAAGTTTGTTTTCAGGCTTGAATCCAACACTCCACCCTTTGAACTTGCTTTAGTCAGATATTTAGTTATATAACTGTTTCATGATTATGTCAACTGATAATGTTTGCAGAGCAGCAAGGTCTTTCCAGGGAGTTCCTGGTAAGTTTTTCACAGAGTGTTCGGACCTGGTATCATATGTCAAGTTTTGAAGTCAATATGTTTTGATCTGTATCACATGGGAAACCTGTGATTACATGGTGCACTCAAACACACACACTTAAGATTTAGATCTAGAGCAGTTGCATGAATTCATCCATAACAGACTTCAATGCCATGATGTTGTAGACATTAGTTTTAGTTGACTCTGAATTTGTCCAAAATGCAGTGTTAGTATTTGTTTAATCGGGGAACAGGACTTTGACATTGCAATGTAAGCAACATTTTCTTGTCTCAGTAGTGTGTGCAAAGAGTTTCTTTTTATTATTATTATCAGTCTGCTTGTGCAAACATTCACTCGCTGGCTAAATATATAACAATGTAGTGCAATATTTGCCTCAAAGGATTTAGATTTAAAATTAGCCCATGTAGAAGCATATTAAAAACATTTAAAACAATAATTGCTCCAATGAACTGGCTGCAGGCCATAACAGAGACATATCAATTACATAATATAGAATTACCATGAGTAATCATGGGAGTACTGTTTTCTTATTTTCTTCTGAGTGTGTACGTGTGTATGTGTGTGTTTGCATGCTCCAGCTGTGCTGTCACTCAAGGAAACCCACTACACTCTTGACACACTGGCCTTTGCCCTCTGAAAGGAACTAAATTTGCTGTGCTGAGCAGAAATTTTACCTAGTCATAAATACAAGCAAACTCAAACGCAAACCTGACCCCAATCCTCTCAGCCCAACTATAACCCAAAAGACCCAAGATTTGTACTACAGTCTGTTTTCCCATCCAAATTACTACACAAAACATGATACACATGAAGTCAGATTTTTACTTTAGCATATTAACAGTCAGTGTTCTCTATTCCAGACACCACAGTCACAAGATCCTATAGGCCGTGACATCGGCATGCCCTGGAAATAGAACACCCATACAGGGAACTGACCTATTGGTTAGCCACTCCCCTTGAATGCAGATGAGCCAATGGCAGTTGAGTATCAGTTGCACAGGGACCGAAACTCGGACATCTTTAGGTTTCAGCGCCATAGAGAAACATTGGAAGATCTGAACCCCTTATCGGTTTGATGGGGTTTATGCTACAAAAATGGTAAAATGACATGCCTGTGGTACTTGTAACTCTGATGCCTGAGAAGATGGTACCACTTCTGTGGAAGACTAGTGCATGATTGTTCATCTTTACATGAACATGAACGGTGTTGATCCTGGATGTTGTCATCTGCGATCATGACAACAGTAACATGAGCTTTCACCCACTTGCATTGTGATCTGTAAAGCCTCGCTTCCTAATTAATCTTTGTACCCACCATATTTATTTTAAAATCTTTCAAGTCCCACTTGAACACTCCTCTATGAGAGGTGGTTCTTCTTTGTCCAAAATTTAACAAGGTTTTCACGCTGCAATCTGTCATTGTAAGATGGTTATCAACTCTTTTTGTTTGTTCAATTTAGCAACAGTAATTAAGGGGGGTGGAGCCTACCAATAGGTCAATTCACCTCTTGAACAGGTTTATATAGGAGACTGGGTTGATGGACCGTGTGGGCTCCAGATGGGCACTCTGGCCTGGACAGCGTGATCAGAGGTGAACTAATGCTGACATCTAAATAGAGCAGAAAGACAAATATTACAGTCTGTTCATTTAGTCTTTCCAGACAGTTATGAGGATAGACAGTAAATGAAAATGGTCAAATGAAGTGCAAACATCTCAGGTTTGCCTTTGATAAGAAGAAGTGCAGAAGGTGGTCTTTAATAGTAGACTGTTACTCTGAGTTATGCTGCAGTAGATTCTACCAGTGATTAGTGAATAGTCATCAGACATTTTGCTCAGACTTCATTTGAAAATACAATGCTTTGCTTTTGCTTAAATGTAATAATTATAAGTATAATAAAACAGTTAGTTCTGGTCCTCAGCTTTGACTGAAAATGGGTGCTTATATTTAGTCATTTTCACTGTTTAGTATTCGAGAAGTAGTACAGTTCTATATAGAGTAAAAATGCATAAATCTGTACATAAATCAATATACTGCTCCAGATTCTTTCACATGATTTATTGCTAGGTCTTGCAACATTTATTTTTGTTTTTTGTTTTCATGTCAGATGTATATGTAAGCATGTATGTTTGTATGTATCAGGAGCACCTTAAAAAAAAAAAGACAACAAATTCCTCATGCATTTGCGCACACCTGGCAAATAACGCTGAATCTGATTCTGAGTAGTATTCGAGGATAAGCGTATCCCATCATGCACTATAATCAGAAACTCACATGATTAAAAATCGGTAGCTAATACTTGATCCAAATAAAGGGAATATGAACACTTTAGCCACATACAGGAAATGTGTCATGCAAGCAGACAAGGGGTCAAATGCAAAGACCGTAAGTGCGGGTTTATGGACAGGCCTGCTGTTTTGCTTGGAGATGCAAAATAGTTGATTCTGCTTGAGCTTAGTTTGGAAATGAAAGTGTCAACAAAGGAAGACTCTAATGACATGTCATTTATTACTACTTTCACTGACACCCAGAGCAGTGGGCAGCCATTTATGCCACAGCACCCAGGAAACAGTTGAGGGTTCAGTTCCTTGCTCAAGGTCACTTCAGTCGTGGTATTGTCGGCCCGAGACGTAAACCCACAACCTTAGGGTTAGGAGTCAAACTCTCTAACCACTAGGCCATGACTTCCCCAGTTAAGGAACTTTTTGTTATAGTTCCTGTCATGTCTTTCCCTTGCCCTTACGTAATGCACATTTATAACAATATTTGTCACATCGGCATTTTTAATTCAGCCGCTGGTGAAATGACTGCAGTCAACGTTTCACTTCTTAGAAATTGTATTGTTTCTTTTGTTGTAGAAGCAAATGGGAATCATGTAGGCTTCTTCTACAGATGTTTACAGTGCTAGAGTTTACTTCCGCATCATACCTGCAAATGTGAATGGGGTTCATGCAGGCCAACAGTCTGGAACATATGATATTGCTTATATGGCAACATACTGTTTTATATTTAAACTCATCTTACCAAGCATTGTACACCTGAGTGGATGCATTCATAATCTGTGGGAAGCAATTTGAGGAAATTCTCACAGAAATGTAGCTGAAGGTTTTTCGCCTGAGGTATATTAATAAAATGCTGACCCAGCATTTTATTCCACTGACCCTCAAATTTCAGTAGAAGACTCTCACCTGTCATGGAGGTTAGGAAATAAACGTGCAATGTTAATGATCTTGAGTGGGCATGATAGGTAGATGTTGGGGCAGTGTTAGCTGTACTTGTCCCTGTTTCCATGGCGACCCAAAAGTGCTGCTAGGAGTGTGGCATGTGCCAAAGCCTACTGCTTATCTCTCGTTCGCTAAGTTTCTATTCATAGCTCAGTGGAGAGCCACGCTGAGGATGGGCATGTGGCAGGTACAGTTGGGCTATGCAGCCCAGCCCAGATCAGACCGTCTCATGCTGATCTTATAGAAACGCGGGTAGAGCGTGAGGGGGGCTGGCTGAGCGCAGGTGTGTGGATGGGCTTCCTGCAAAACCTCAATTCTCAGTAGCTCAGTTCAACTCTAAGTAACACCTGCTATCCAACTGTGATGGGCTTTAGTGACACAGTTTTCCCCAGATAAAATCTATTAAGGCCATTTTAAATTAAGAATGTTTATTTTAGAAGTGAACAAACAGATTTACTTCATTTTGACTTTTTGATTTTCATTTTGATTTCATCTTGTTTTTGAAGAAAGGTTTCTGGCCACCTTTTCAATTCAATCCATATGTACCTCAACATTTATTGCAATTTGAATTTGTTTATTTTGTCTCGTCAATGAATTGTTCAAATTCAAATTTGTAACACATATATACACAAACACATGCACACACACACAACCATAAATAATATGATTTGTACAGTGAAATGCTTTTTCGACTCTCTGCACATAGAAATACAACAGAAATAAAATCTTAACATTTTATAGTCGGACTATAAATTCTATAAATTATCATAAATCAGAAATAGATTTTACCATATGATGCATATAGAGAGAGTAATGAAAATAATGTATATTTGTATTATTTTTTTTGTATTTCTAAGCATTAATAAAATATGTTTTAAATTATAAAGAAATACATTTAAATAAAATATTTTTATTATTTTATCTTTATTAAAATGTTTATAATTTTTCTCATGAAATGTACAAACTTATTTCTAATTATTTGTTAGCTCTTTTATCCTTACTTAAAAAAGCTTCCATGTGTTTACAACTCAAAGATATTGCCTCGTAGAGTGAGAAGAGCTCAACTAGTCTGCCACTGGACAATTTTTTATTTGGGCAGATGGGTTGAGACTGGGGACAGAATCTATGTAAATAACAGCTTTTGTGGGTGATTGTTCAAGCTCAGTTGGCACCTCTGTAATGGGCTTTTGTAAAGTGGATCAGTGAAGAGAATGGCACGGCTCTATACCACAGAAAACAAGCCATTGTGGGTTCTGTCTGTTCAGTGCCAGGGACATGGAGAGTTAGTTGCTGAGAGAAATTGATCTGGCCAGGCATAACCTCTAGTCTTTCATGTGTCTATGGCTTTGGCCATCATTGGCTCAGTTAGAATCAGTCTACACAAGGTCTTTCCAACCCAATGATCAGCACTTTACCCCCCCGGGGAGGCATGGACTGCACTGAAGCCACCTTTATTCTCCATTGTGCCCACGGGTACATAGTATACATCAATAGTTTCGGGTAGAAGCCTGAGCAAAAAAACTACTGGGAAAGACACTTTGGAATAAGGGAATAAGCAACAGCTTGTTGTTGTATTGTAGGCTGGTAGGCTGCCTATACACAGAAAAGACTCAATACAAACTATTTTACAAGTTGCAAAAAGTGCACTCATGTATTTAGAATGATGAGTACATTGTTCGTTTTTCCATAATTGTTTATGAAATATATGTAATACTTTACATTAAGGTTCCCTTTGTAAAGGGTTAACAAAGGTGTTCATAAATGACTAATAACTTACTTACAAATGCATTATAAATAATTGATAAGCAGTTCTAAATACATAAAAAGGGTTGTTTTAATGCAATACCTCACAAATAGTGAGCCATTTTTAACTCACATGTTATAAATGCGTAATTCATATATTTATTCATACTTAAATTACTAAAAAATTGACTAGCAGCAAAAACATTATTATAGAATCACTGAAGGGTGTTGTATTTATGGTTTTCACCTTTATATCTCATGACTTATGATTTTCTTATATTTATTTTTTCTCTAATATAATTTAATCTTGGTAAACAAAATATATCAAGTTTGGTACACTGCTGTGAATAGGCATCATGAACGTTTGCAGAGTATCATTGGTAAGATTCAGTATTTACACCAAAATCTAGATTTAGAAATACCAAA
This sequence comes from Carassius gibelio, assembly GCF_023724105.1. Lineage (NCBI taxonomy): Eukaryota > Metazoa > Chordata > Actinopteri > Cypriniformes > Cyprinidae > Carassius > Carassius gibelio. The sequence goes on along the minus strand of NC_068375.1, from coordinate 20,439,173 downwards.
AGTGTCACTTGATTGTGTGGAACGTATGAATCAGGTACAATACTCAATTATTTCTAGATGATAAGATGAAGACAGATTTTGCAAATGCTTCGGGGACACTTCATATGTTAACTTAGAGGGACGAGTCTGGACACATCCTCCTGGCCTACTTCAGACGGCAGTTTGTGGAACAGAGTGGCAAGCATGAGGGAGCTTTTTTCTTGGAGCAGATCCCAGGATGTCTGAAAACTCTGGTGAAAACGCCAGTTGCCACAAGGTTAAATAAACTGGGTCATTTAGTTTGGACACAGACTGGTATTTTAAATAACCCCACCTGAAAATACCTCTTGGTCTATATACAGTACGTTCATTCTGACTTCGTTCACAGCAAGCACAAAGCAGCGGGTCAAAATATCCTGAACTTCAAATTTGGAAAATTACACTGATACATTTATTTATTACATAAATACATTATAAATACCTCTTCAACTAGAAAAGTCATCAGCACAAATCCTCAGCAAAGACCACGAGAACCATGCAAGCCCTAGTCTCAATCGTAACACACCATGTTGGTTCATCTGGCCGAGGAGAACTGACCCCCTGACTAAAGGTGGTTTCTCCCAAGGATTTTCTCAATTTCTGTCATGCGATGGAGTTTGGGTTCCTTGCCACTGTTGCCTTTTGACTTGCTTAGTTGAGGACACTTAATATTTGACATTATTGTTGACACTATTGAATGTAAATGAACTGAGCTGCATGTTGGCATCACTAAAATAATGAAAAATTATTTTCCTTTTTAACACTGTAAAGCTGCTTTGGCATAAATAAATAAAGGTGACTTGACCGACTTGAGTCTGTGTTACCAAAATATATCAAGTTTCAAGTTTGTTATATAGCACATTTAAAAACAGCAAGCAAGGCTGATCAAAGTGCTGAACAAACACAAACACAGAACACAGAGCAACCCACAGATTCATATCATAAACTCACAAAGAACTGGAAGCCAAAGAGAAGAAATAGGTTTTTAGAGATGATTTAAAAACAGTTAAAGACTGTGCTGATCTGATATAGTCTGGAAGTGTATTCTTTACACTTGCTTTAACCATGATCTGGGGACAGAGAGAGGTCTTTGGTCACCAGACCTAAGATTTCGTGAAGGGTTGTATGGATAAAGTTGATCAGATATATAGCTTGGGGCCAGATTATTTATAGAAATGAAGAATTATTTCTAATTCTAACATGTTTATTAAAAACATGAAGAAGAATTTTAAACTCAGTTCTAAGAAGCACTGGTAACCAATGCAATGATTTCAATATTGGAATAATGTGGTCAAATTTATTCAGTCCTTTGAGGAATTTAGCAGCAGCGTTTTGTACTAAATGGAGACGAGCGATGGATGATTAGAAATGCTGAGGTAAAGGGAGTTGCAGTAGTCCAAGCGAGAAGTAATGAGTGCATGGATAGCAATCTCTAAAGTTTTCTCAGAGAGAAAAGATTTAATTTTGGAGAGAAGACGTAGCTGAAAAAAAAAACAAGAACTAATAACCACATTTATTGTTAAGCAAATTTGAGACTCTGCTCCGAGAAGTTCTTGATACAGGAAGTAGTAAAGGGTGCAAGGTAGTCCAGATCAATATTTTGTTCCCTGAATTTTTACTGGGGCCAAAAACTATAACCTCGGTTTTGATTGATTCAAAAATGAAATATGAAAAATTAAGAGAACCAATTTTTGACTTCATCAAGGCATGCAAAGAGAGAATCCAAGAGCAACATGTTTATTTAGTTTTAGCGGTAAATAAATTTGGGTATCATCTGCATAGCAGTGAAATGATACACCATGCTTTCTGAAAATAGAGTCCAAAGAAATGAAAAGAAAAAAGAATGGGTGCAATAGAGCTCTCCACAGGAAAGTTTAGCAGGCGATCAAGAAAAATTACCCAGTCTAACAGAGAAACAGCTATTTGTTAATTATGATTTGAACCAACTAAGAATAGTTCCCTGGATAACTTTCATAAAAAAAAAAATGGTTGCACTTTATTTTACAGTCCGTGTACTAACATGTACTTATAGTGTACTTACAGTGTATTTATCTAAGAAAGTTCTGGTAATACAAGGTAACTACATGGGATAGGGTTAGGTTTAGGGGTAGGTTCAGGGTTAGTACCTCGTTATTACATAGTTATTGTAATTACTATAATAAGTACATAGTATGTACATGAGGAACAGGACTGTAAAATAAAGTGCTACCAAAAAAATGAGGTGACAATTAAAAATAGTGTATATTTTATAAAAGAAATCGTAGTTCAGTGTTGTACAGAAAATATTGAGAACTAATAAAACCAAGATATTATGTTTTTAGGAAACTTGAACAGTTTTGAGTCTTGAACTGAAGAACTGATTAAACTAAAATAATAATAAATAATAAAATACATAAATAATAATAATAATAATAATAAAGTAAATTATTATAGCTATGTGCTTATTTTAAGCTCAGTTTTGCAGTTTTATTTTGGTGGTGATTGTTAGTTCCCAGCATGCTTTGCATATGGCTGGGTATGGAGAGTAAATATTGAAATTAAGTGTTACTTTATGTGTTTTTGAGTAAAGGGAAATATCTATTAATGTTTAATGTTCAGTTATGTTTGACATTTGAAAGAGTTTCTGTTACATTGAAGTTTCTATTGTTACCATTGTCCAGAAGAGTGGAGCTTATGGTTATGGATAACTGCATGTACTACCACTATGAGGCAAATGCTTTGTTTAATCAGCTGTAAAGTCTTTTATAGTACAAAAGAACTCAGTCGTATACAAACTGGCCTTACTCAAAATAAACTTTTGAGAATCAATTTTAAATAAATGAACACATTTCACTAATATTATTAAAGTCATTGTGTCATAGATTAAATAATTTAGTAGATTTTACATGATTTATTCAGGTAGATTCCATTAAATAAATTAAGCCTTAAAAACTACTCAAAATATTATGTTGTTCATTTTTAAAGTAAAGAGCTCATACCATTTCTTTAAATCCAATTTTGCAATTCACAAATATCTGTCCAAACTAATAATAAATGGGTATTAAACTTGGATCGCCTGACATGTATTTTGCCACACTGTTCACTTGTCATTCAGCCTAAAAACTCAACAGATGATACTTAAGAACAAGACGGAATATCAGGTAAATTCTCAGAAAGTTCTAAGTTCAACGAACAGTAAACAGCATCACCTAATGATCATTTGTTATGGAACAGTGTTCTGTTTTGCAAACAGAAGGAAAAATCTTGCTTTGTCAGTGTGATGACATACAATATATATTTCATATATTTATTTATGTATAACAAATCTTTTAGTACACATTTTTGGATTGAATTGATTTAAAAAAAATGATTTAAATGTTTTATTTATTTATTTTTAATTTATATTGTTGTTCATTCAGGCCAGTTTAACATTTTAATATTGACAGGAAAATATTTTCCCAAGAGTGTTTATTTAAGTTTAAGTTTTGCTTCAGAATGGATCAGTCTCAAATCACATGTGGGATTCTTTTCTCTGAAATTTGCTGAAATGTTCTAGAACAACAAACCCTGCTGAATGTGCCCCAGGTGCATTTGAAATGAGATGGAGCTGCATGCATGTCACTGATGTAGGCCATATGTGAAGCGCTCTGACGGGTCCAGCAGAGGTGAACCAACTGCACAGTTGGAGCTCGTTTAACATGCTCACCGGTGAGTGTGTCCCCTGTGGGTATGTCAGTACTTGTTTAGTAAAATGCTAAACTTTGTGTGAAAGATAACAAAGTGACAGCTACTCATAAATATCCCTGTCAGTATATTCAAAAGCAGGTAGTGATCTCTGTTTTCTGTAGAAAATGTGATTTGTTGCAAAACATTTGTATAATAGAACATGCCTCTCCTTTGCTGAATGATAGGAGACACTGTGACTAGTCAGCAGACTGAATTGGGAAGTGTTGCAAGCTACTGAAATGCCACGGTCTCCGCAGTCTGGCCCCAGGAAATTTATCTCGAATTTTAATTACTTATACTCCAAATCAAAGTCTTCGCTCTTCTCAGCAGGGTCTGTTGGTTGTCCCTCAAACAAGGTTACTTTCCATGAGTGACAGAGCTTTTTCTGTATATGCTTCCAGGTTGTGGAACCTACTTCCAGCTGAAATTTGGGAATCACAGTCACTAGCCGTTTTCAAAACCATTTATTTTTTTTATTTTTTTTAAGCAAGCATATTGTTGATTGTGATAATCATTGCTGTTTCTGTTTATTTTATCTTCCTGGGCTCTTTTGTTTATACTGTATTCCTGTTGCAATATAACATGAAGCTATACTCTTAAAGCTAAGTGCTTTGAGAAGCTCCTTAAAAGGTGCTCTAGAAAATAATTCTTTATTAATTTATTTATATCATCATTATTATTATTATTGTTATTATTATTATTACTTTATGTATATTACGTTAAGTTAAACCATCACTATTCAAAAATAAAACCCACAAGTAAAATAAATAAACTTAGAGTAACAATTAAAATAAAGTAAAATTACAAATATTTTGTAATATTTAGTTTATCCTCATTTTCATATTTTGATAACAACAGTTATATTTAGATTTAAAATATTTACATTCCTTTAATTCATTTTGTTCTGGCGCTGTAAACTGTCATCATGTATTCCTTGAGAGAAAGTCACTAATGGAAATAAATTAACTGCAGTGTTTACCTTATGTGTTATTAATAGAATTTAGGCCTACTTAATCACAGTATTGTGAACCCACATTAGCTCATAGCTAAATTTCTACATTAAATATAATAAATATATTTCGTCTATGTTTAGAACACACTATTGGCCATGTTAGCAAACACAACGGCTTGCACACACGTCCCACTCCATCATTTGCGCAATTTCAACCTTTGAGCTAAATTTCAGCGTTCTTACCCAACACGCGCCGTGGACTGTCCGCGCGCTCCAGCGCGAGCTGGAGACAGAATCGTTCGCGCTCCACTTTATGAATGGATGGGAGTGTCGCTGTAGTGTCAGCGTCAGTGTCGTCACGCTGTTAATAGGCGCTGGCGTTCGTCATTGGACTTGACAGGACAGTAAGTGGACAGCATACGACAGCAGCCAGAGCGACACAGAGTCGGGTATTAGGAGCAAAAGGCGTCTCGAGGCGACACGGTGAGCACGCGACAGTGACAGACAGCGGCAGCTTACATGTTAAAGGGGAGGATGGGTTAGGGGAGACAAAGGAATCGCAAGCGTGTAGTTTTTTGGCCATCCATAGACAACTTGGGCACATTTGTGGACTGCATAATAAAAAAGTTAACACTCCCTGTTATCGCGCTGATGGTCTCACATGATTCACAGCGACTTTTTGATTCGCGCGATTCATTTTACTCCCAAACCAGCTGTGCCCTGCTTTGTTTGGTCGTTCTTGGGGGTCTGTGGTAAACGTTGCTATATCTGGACATCCCGAACTGCATTCCTTCATGGTTGTGGCAAAGCAGAGAGATAATTGTACCAATCTCTTTTCAAAGGCGTGACAGAAGCAAAAGGGCGAGACAGAAAACTTGCATCAGCACCACACGAGCACACTTCGTCTGGTCTGTTTGGAGGAGACTCTGAACCGAAGCCCGTCTTAAAGGATCTCAGAACTGTTGTTCTGCATCTGCTGTCCCTCCTAAGAGTTTTGGGCTGTCCCAGCTCAATTGCTAACATTTTTTTTTATTTTATCTTTATGGAAGAAGAACACAAAACCGTAAACTTTAGTAAGTAGAAGGGCAGTGAACACTTTACTCACGCGCGTAATCCGGAAGATTCACAAGGCGAAATCACATCAAAGGTACGTCAAAAAAAAAACAAAAAAAACTTTGTTTTAAATATTTTGCAATGTTTTGTTGTCTGTATTTAGTATATGTTTTACTGTTTTAGTGTTCGAGAAAGAACTGTGAAGATTGAAAGCTCTCATTAGTTCGCCGTGAAACATTGCTACATAATAAAACAGAATAAATCATTCATTTTAATTGTTGCCTTAAATTTTGGTGCCAGTGACAACTTGATAACCTACTGTGCATCGCACTTTTTCAACCCCTCTCAGTCGTTCTTCACTGAAATGAAATAGATAGAAAACACAAAAATGAATAGAAATTAAGTTAATCAGTAATGATTAATGCCAAACATTGTAACATTCTTCAAAAAAAAAAAAAAAAAAAAAAACAATTTAGGTAATTTCTTTGCTTTGGCTTACTGTCCATTAGGAGGACTGTTAATCTGTTGTCATGCTCTGGCTGTGTCTTAAAACATATCCAAATGCCTTTGTAGACAACATTCACTAGGTGCATTCTTGTTAAAAATATTCCAGGTGCACGATGCCCACAAATGCTGTCTATATAGGCAGCTCAGTATGTTTTGAGATACAGCCGGTTTTGAAAACACACACAACAAATATATGTGTGTCACTGGTGTAAATTACATGGGTTCAGGATTCCATTACACCCAGGATGTTCAACCAGGGATCTCTAAAAATGCTCACAGGGGTTAGTGGGTCATGACATGACAGCCCAACTATATTACATTTTTTACTTTCCAACAATCTGTTAAATGTTATACTGTAGATAATGTTTTTAATCATTGCAAAAGAAAATGTAGTTTTGTTAATACTATGAATCCAGGGGTTAGGTAAGAGTCTGGCTGAAAGATCCTGGCACTGCTAAGAAACTCCTGTGCTTCAACAACACGTAATGCAAGTTTACAGTTAGAGTAATCTCAGTTTTTCCATTTATAATTGATGTGCATGGCACTTTATAATGAATTCATATTTCTCCAAGTAAGTTTTGAGGAATTCGCACAGCTGATTAAACACTGACTGTCTGTTCATAATCCACACCACACCCTGCTGTATTGTATTAAAAATGAATCAGAGTATTCTAAAGCAAGACTAAATACATGATAAACAATAGTTTTTGTGTGCGAAACACCCATCAACTGAATTTCAATAATAAGACCTGTTACAGAAGGACGTTCTGTGCTATTTCACTATGATTTGTGGATTAATCAATAACTTTTTATGCTATGATAAATGTCCATGAATTAATGAAACTTGCCATGAAAAATGTTTAGACTTAGATTCATATCTATAGGTTTGAGGCTGATTGTGTACATAATAGTAAATACATAATTACATTTCTGCATTAAGTAGACGCTTTTATCCAAAGCGACCTTGCACTGCTAATGTAATGCTCTACCACTTGAGCCACAGGAACGTTACTAGCAGTCAAAGACAGTTAAGGAACACAGTTGCACGATTTTCCACTCATTTGTTATTTTAGATTTTTTTTTAGATTAGATTCAACTTTATTGTCATTATGCAGAGTACAAGTACAGAGCTAATTAAATGCAGTTAGCATCTAACCAGAAGCAGAGAGTGCAAGAATAAAGTGTTTTATATACATATACGTGCAGAGTAAGTGAATCTATGATTTACAGAATGTACAGTGGGGTTGCTATGTACAGTATTAAGCAGAGTATGTACAGAACATAAATAGGAATGCAGTGTAGAGATTATATGTACATTATGAACAGCAGCAATTTAAGAACAGTGGTAATAAATACATACATTTTTAATAATAAACTATAAATAAAATGTTTAAACTATGCAAAGTAATCAGTAGTGCAATAATATTTTTATAGAAACAGTTTACTGTGCTATGTATAGTAACAACGTTAGATAGTTTACAGTGTGATAGCTTGAACAATGTGTAGTCTGTGCAAAATATGAGTAGTGCAAATACATGTATGTAAAGTACTGTGACCAGAGCAGAAAGAAAGCAGGTGCAGGTTAGATTGGTTGTGTGGAGTTCAGAAGTGTCACAGCCTCAGGGAAGAAGCTCTTTCTGAGCCTACTAGTGCGAGAGTGTAGGCTCCTGTAACGCCTGACGGATGGAAGGAGGGTGAAAAGTCCATGGTTAGGGTGAGATGGATCGTTGATGATGTTCCTTGCCCTGCCCAGGCAGCGCTTATGATAAATGTTCTCAATGGTCGTTAACTGAGTGCTGGTGATCCGTTGAGCAGTTTTCACTACCTGCTGGAGTGCTTTGCGGTCAGATGCGGAGCAATTGCTGTACCACACTGAGATGCAGTTTGTGAGTATGCACTCAATGCATACAGCGGTAGAATTTCAAAAGGGTCCTGAGACTCAGGTGAACTTTCTTAATGCTCCATAAGAAGTAAAGGCACTTCTGCGCCTTTTTGACCAGGGTGGAGGTGTTTAGGGACCAGGTGAGGTCATCAGAGAAGTGGATGCCAAGGAACTTGAAACTCAACACACGCTCCACTACAGCTCCGTTGATGTAAATGGGTGTGTGTGCATGACTCCCAGTCCGCCTGAAGTCCACAATGATCTCCTTTGTCTTCTGGGTGTTTAGTTCCAGATTGTTGGTGGCTCACCACACAGCCGGGTGCTACACCCCATTCCTGTAGGCTGACTCATCATTATCTTTGATCAGACCTACCACCGTGTTGTCATCTTCAAATTTGATTATGGTGTTGGAGCCATAAACAGGAACACAGTCATGGGTGGATAAGGAGTAGAGAAGAGGGATCAGTACACAGCCCTGTGGAATACCGGTGTTCAGGGTGATGATGGAGGAGGAGAGGCTATCTGACTTAACAGACTCTGTTAGTCAGAAAATCTAGAATCCAGTTGCAGATGGATGTGCTCATTCCAAGCTGGCTGAGCTTGGAGATCAGCTTGGAGGGGATTACAATATTAAATGCAGAACTGAAATCAATGAACAGCATTCTCACATGTGTATTTTGATTGTCCAGGTGGGTGAGGGCAGAGTGAAGTGAGATGACGTCCTCTGTTGACCTATTGCAGTGATAGGCAAATTGGAATGGGTCTAGTGTAGTAGGGAGACAGGATTTTACATGGGAAGCAACCAGGCTCTCAATGCACTTGGCAATGATGGGGGTGAGTGCGACAGAAGTCGTTAAGGGCCGAGGCAGTGGAGTGCTTCGGAACTGGCATGATGATGGAGGTTTTGAAACTACTGGGGACAGTTGCCTGGGCCAGGGACAGGATGAAAATGTACATGAAGACCTCAGCCAGGTGCTCCGCACAGGATTTAAGCACACGACCAGGTATTCCGTCAGGGCCAGCTGTCTTCCATGCTGTCATGGAACTAAAACCATGTTTTTTTGGGTGTGGAACATGTTACCCCCTTGTCTCTTTCTCTCTCTTTGTCTCTCTCTCTCTCTCTCTCTCATTCTTTCTCTTTCTACTCCATCTCCAAGAGATGTTGTTGGTGATTTGAGCTTTCCAGCATTCTTGCACTCCAAACATCCCAGGCCAATTGAGCACCAAGGATCTGGTCAGCTCCACACAGCTCGGAGCTATATAAAAGTGTATTGAACTACATCTTTAACTTGGTCTTGGGCTCCCTATGGCCTGATACACTAGGATTACACAGAGAGGTAGAAATTCTAGTGTGCAGTTAGAGGGAAGTGTCATCACAAGACAGGATGAGTGAAGCATGCAAACACGACACATGAGAAGAAATACACACATAACATCACACAGAGACAAGTGCTGTTCATTATTGGTGCCTGTCAGCAGCTGACCTCTGCACACACAGCATATACAAACATGGGAAAAAACAAACATGCATCTTTTCCCCAAAGCACATGATGTCGGTCTGTGCTGGAGCAATGCAGTTTAGAGAGACGGTCATTGTACAGTGTTCTGTCTCCCTCTGTGTTTTTGGCTACTCTCGCAGTTGTTTTTGAAAGGGGAGAGTCCGTGTGCAAAGAAAGTTGAGGCCAGGACAGCAGGCTGATAGTGAGAGAAAAGAGTGTGAGAGGGAGTGGAAGGAGAAAGAAGAGAGTAGATCCTTGGGAAGACTCACAAGGGGTTGTGGTGGGGAAAAGAATCTCGGCAGCATACAAAAAAGAGGGTTTGAAAAAGGGTAGTGAGAATGAGAGACAACTGTAAACTTTAGTAATGCAGTGAGTAAGTGAACTTTTTAAGTAGTCTCACATAGCTGGACTTTTGACTTGCTTTAAAAGTCTGGTCCTTATTGTAGCTTATTCTGGTAAAGAACTGCCCACTTAGTTAGAAAGAGACAGACCATCTGACATGCACAGTGACCAGCCACAGTTTTTCTATTTATGTATTTGGCAGATATCAGAAAACAAGTGTAATATCAGATTCTGCTCTCATGTATCAAATTGACTTATTAGGAAGTGCCATCCATTTGGAAAAGAAGATTTTAAGCAGTGCTTGCCATTTTTGTGAGTTATATGCATTAGACTCTCATTGAACAGACTGTGTGATCTGTGGACATATTGCCTGAAGCTGAGACTAGTTATTGAGAAACTTTGCTAAAAGTCTTATACACCTTCTCACCTTCTATCTTTTTTTAAACTTAAGGTGATACATTTTGTCACTCTTTGTCTTGTCCCTGTCTGAGCAAATAGTGTGATAGAGAAGCCTTTGGCCATACATGGAAGTAGAGCTTATAATGTGCACTTGCCAGATAATTAATTAATTATTAAATTGATAAAGTTTATTTGTAATAATTAAAAAAAATATTATGAAATGATAAAAATGTACCTCACTGCTTTGGTTGTAAAACTTTTAGTGGCATTAGCATGTTTCCTGTATACAGACACATGCAGTACATGAGTGACAGTGCTGACAGATGTGAGGACAGGCAAGTGTTATGCTGAAATTGTCCAGCGATAAGGTACACTACCCCTCCCCCATGCCTTTCCTGTCTCCTCCCTGCCCTATTCCAGATTCCCTCTCCAGCTCCTACTCTCCGTCAATCTGTTCATCTGCATTTGCTTCCATCACTGGAGACTGCAGATAGGGCTGCATATTGCACAACTGTTGACACACTTTTGGGGAGCTTGAACTCAGTCACCCAAGATCGCTTGTCACTACAGTTATCGCCCACTGCAATTAGATGTATGAAGTTTTTCATTTGACAATATTGTTTTGAATTTTGCAGAGCTTTTTTCAAACAATCACAGACAATAAAAATAAATAAATAAACTTTTGGGTGCTGCATGAAGTGATTCTCATTTTTAATAATACATTCCAAGGTCTGTTGTCTGTGTGGGAGAGTTTTTTTCTAGTAAAATTTTGTTGCATTAAAATTTTACTGGTTTGGTTGCTCTGACAAAACAGTTGACAGATGTTGATTTGTCATGTTTTGTTTTTCTTTTTCATATCATGACAAAAATTTGAAAGATGACTAGTAACATTTAAAGCAAAATTTTAGAAGAATTCTGCCAATCAAAATAAAAGTAACACACTATCTGTAGTGGCAGATCCTTCCAAGTCGTGTCAAGGCAAGTCACCTTTATTTATAGTGCTTTATACAATACTGGATATGTCAAAGCAGCTTTAAAATGTCAAAAAGGAAAATAGTTTGTCAACAATGCAAGAAGATAATAACTGTGTCATTTTTCCAGCTAAAGTCAGTTAATTGATAATTCAGTCAAGTCATCATCATGTAGTTCCACTCTCTTCCACTTGTGTCTGTGCAATCTGTCAAGTGTCTCCAGCTAAGAAAGCCAGAGGCGACAGCGGTAAGAAACCAAAACTCCATCGGTGACAGAAATGGAGAAAAAACCTTGGGAGAAACCAGGGTCAGTCGGGACCCTAGTTCTCCTCGGGCCTGGCAAAACTAGCAAAAATACAGTTTTACAAATGCATTTTACAAATGCATTGCAAGAAACTTAGATTTCAAAGGAAATATTGCTATCAAATAGCACACCTAAGTTCCTAACTGATGACAAGGAATTAACAGAGCAGCCATCAAGTGATAGACAGTGTTTTAGGTAGAGTTTTTTGGTCCAATAATTAAAATATCTGGGGGTTTTTTTTCAGAATTTGGCAGGAGGAAAATACTAGTCATCTAGTTTTTATATCAGCTATGCATTCTGTTAGTTTTGCAAATTTGTAGGTTTCATTGGACCACAAAGAAATATAGAGCTGCATATCATTAGCATAACAGTGAAAGCTCACACCGTGTTTCTTGATGATCTACTGAGGGTAACATTTTAAGTCTGAAAAGCAATGGTCCTATTACTGAGCCTTCTGGCACTCTATACTGTGATATACTTGTGATCGATATGATTTTTCATTATTTACTACTACAAATTAATGACGGTCAGATAAGTAAGATTTGAACCATGACAATGCAATTCCACTAATGCAAACTTAATTTTGTAGTCTACTCAAAAGAATGGTATTGTAGAAATCATCAAATGCAGCACTAAGATCTAGTAGCACTTACAGAGAAATACAATCATGTTTGGATGATAAAAGCAGGTCATTTGTAACTGATGAGAGCAGTCTCTGTACTATGAGATGGTCTAAATCCTCAGAGATACCATTTCTCTCTAAGAAGGAAAATAGCTGAGAGGATACTGCCTTTTCTAATATTTTTGACAGAAAAGAGAGATTGGCCTGTAATGAACTAATTCTCTAGGATCAAGTTGTGTGTGTGTGTGTTTTTTTTTTAACAAATTGCTTAATAATAGCCAATTTGAAAGAAAGAAAGTCATGACATTTGCCAAGTATGGTAACCCATACTTGGAATTGGTGCTCCGCATTTAACCCATCCAAGTACACACACACACACACACACACACACACAGCAGTGAGTAGTGAACGCACCCCGAAGGAGTGGGTGCGTATATCCACCACCCAGGGAGCATCTGGTGGTTCAGTGCCTTGCTCAAGGGTACTTCAGCCATGGGTATTGAGGGTGGAAGAATGCTATTCATTCATTCCCCCAACACTCACAACTCCTGCCAGCACCAAGACCCAAACCTGTGACCTTTGGGTTATAAGTTTAACTCTCTAACCATTAGGCCACAGCTGCCCCCAGTTTTAGGGACAGGTTTAAGAGACACATCCTAATATTAACATGAATTATTAATATTCAGAAGAGGATCTATGACTTCTGGAAGCACCTCTTTTGTAGCTTAAATGGAGTTGTAGGGTCTAACACAACATACATGTTGTTGGTTTTTATGATTTAACAAGTTTATACAATTCTTCTTGTCCTATTGCAGAGAATGGGTGGAATTGTTCCTCAGGGGATTTATAGTGCACTATGATCTGATGTGATACTGTGCCTGACAGCTTCATGGTTATAATTTTATATAATAGTTTAACTTTGAAGTAAAGAAGTACATGAAGTCATTACTTTTGTGCTGTTGGGAAAGGTCTGCAACTGTTTAATGCTTTTATTTTTTGTTAATTTAGCCACTGTATTGAATAAATGTCTGGGGTGGTGTTTGTTCTCTTCTAGAGCGATGGAAAATAAGTAGATATAGCTGTTTTTAGAGCTTTTCTATAAGTAGAAGTAATTTCCTGCCATGCAATATGAAATACCTCTGATTTTGTTTTCTTTCAGCTGTGCTCATGTATTGTCTGGGTTGCTCTTTTTAAGGTGTGAGTGTGCTTGTTATACCATGGTGTCTGAATGTTTTCCTTAATATGTAATATCAGTAAGCCCAGAGCTCATCATTAGTTAGGCATAATCAGTATAATCCTTTTAGTGCGGCCTGCAGTTTATATGTGGTTTAGGAGCTTTGGTTTCTGATTTGCCAAGATGTAAATAGGGTAGTAATTTGCTTGTTTGGTATGACAGATTGTCGGTGCAACTTCTAGGTGTAATACAGGTGCACAAATAACTGCACAAAATCAACATATGAGCATAGATTAGATGCCTCCCACTGAGGCCTGTTAAGCATAATAATCTTTTCAAATTGAGAGGCTTCCATTGGGTCTGTAGGTCCAGGCAGTGCAGCATTTTTATCAAGTCATGCAACAGTTGCTTTTGGATCATGCCACTGTGGCTACAGCAAATGCCCATGTTTCCTTGGCTATTTTACTTCAAATATCTCACATAACTTCCTGAGCCCCAAAAAACAGTGTAAAACATTGTGACTCATTTAAAAATGCTTTTAAAAAGCTTGCTTGGGTAGGTGTGGGATTCATTAAAGTATTAAGAGGCACTTTTAGCATGGTATGCCTGTATATTGTACTGTATGCACTGTATCTGCATAAAGCTTTGTGTGTGTGAGAGAGTTAATAACTAAAAACCCACTTATCATAACATCTCTATTTTGTTATATATTCTTTATTTAACATTTGGTTATGAAGTCACTATATAGTTTCTGATTTTCAGAGTGCAGTTAGACACACATATGTACTCAGTGTAGAATATCGAAATTAAATAACTCGCACATCTTTTACTTTCTTTACAGTAGATGCAAATGCAACCTCACCCATTGACCTGGCAGTGTCTAAAAGCCACATTCCAAAATAGCACACCCAACATAATCTGTGATCCCTTAAAAAGCATAGACAGTAGTAGTCATCAAGCACACAAAGTGAGTCATCAGAAAAACCCTGTACCACTGGGAGTGGCTTGTTTGGCGTTTTGTGCAGAACACCCACAACTCCAAACTGGCTGCTGCTGCTTTAATTTCTTCAATAATGAAGCACAAAAGACAAGAAGAGTCCCTTTCTACAGTTGCACACAATGCAATTCACCGTATTGTCATCCAAGACATAACAGATTGCTTTCATATGAGGTTTTCTTTATACTACACATACAAATGTATGATGTCATTGCATGATATAACAGTAGCAAACCTAGTGGCATAAGTATAAAACAGCACAAACTTTTCAAGACTACATTTCACAAATATAAGTCAGTTTTAAACTGTAAAACAATAGATATTTTTAAGTCTGCCTTGACTTTAGTGTCCAAAAAGTGCTGCTGCATTATATACTTGCAAGTACTGGGCTGGAGAGTAAACAAAATAATTGTACTTCATTACTTTAATTATAATTGGAACTGTTCAGGAAACCTGCTTACAATCAAACAATCATTATTTGCAATGTTTCTAGTGGCACAGAAAATGCACACTTAATTATATTTCCAAGGAGGGAAAAATATACCTTTAACTCCATGTAATTTCATTTAGACCTTGGCTTGAAAATTAAATATTCTGCAGAAAGTCTATTCCAGGTTAAATGTGCATAAAATGACACAAAATTACCAAAAAAGTATATTCTGGGCTAATGAGGAAGTCTCCTCTGTCATTTGGATGCATGAGTCAATTTATAAAGACAAACCTTAATATTTAAAACTTACAAGTACAAGTAAACAGAAACTTCTTACTTTCGCTCAAGTACATTTTTGGTTAAATACATATATAATTTGAGTAAAGCTTTTTATGCAGTACACATAACGTAATATAGAGGAGGAACAGTTTCTCTGTACTTTTTTGACGCCTGGCAAGTACACATTTGTAACCCCAATTTGTCTTGCCAGAAGAGCAGGTTTAATTGTTGAGTCCATTAAAATTCACATGACAGGGTGTGTACTGGCATCCTGCTGTACCACTGTACTGCAGTCCCTCCCAATCATTATGTGATCAATACATTAGCATATGCCAATGACAGTGGCACTGCTTGTTCTAGAGCTAACAATTGATCATAGTGTTTTATTTTCCCAGTAAACATTACTTATTAAAAAAATAAAAGGCTGAAAAAGATTTGAATTAAAACTGCAAGCAGTTTTGCTATGTTGTGACGGTAATGAAATGTGATCGGTTACTGTTGGAGAATGAGAGAGGCACAGAGATAACGCCAATATAGATTTTTCCAGTGTTTTTCGGAGATGCTGTTTTAAGTGTTCAGCAGGTTGCCAGACAGTCAATTTGTTGTGTGGGCATGTGTTTGTTTCCATGTTCTATGAGCTTTTGTCTTTGATTGTGTTCTGTGTACACAACAGTTATTTTTGGTCATTTTTTTTTTTCTGGAGCTCATTTTATTTATTCCTCTTATTCCAGTTTCAAACAGTCTATGGAAATACATTCCACAGCATTACATTTACCAGTTATCTCACTAACATCCCTTCCTGTTTTCTCTGAAAACCCTTTGCCCGAAACAAAAGAGAGAAATGAGACTATGAAACAAAATCACAGCAGTAAAATGTCCTTTAAGATTTAGTGTTTTGTTTTCAGGATTTAGCTCCCAGCAGAACAACAGGAGTGCTGTATAACTTCCTCATTCTCCCGGCGATGGACTGCCAGGTTCCAGTTTGGCCTTTGGTGCTTCAGAGATGTTTGTTTTGGAATGTTAACATTTAATTAACTTGCTTATCAAATGTGCCTATCCTCCTCTACTGTAAAACATTTTTCTAATGTCACGTTATACTGGTTTTCCATTTGCTTTATATAAATTAGATGTTTTCTACTAGGTGTGCCACATAATTACTTTTTGTGTATTCATATTTTATGTACACCAACATGCACCTGAAAAAATGTTTTAATGTTTATTGTTGTTATAGTTTCTTAACTGCACCCCACTGACAAGATTTGCATGACATTCCAAATTGGTTGATTGTTTTGGATTAAACTAGCAGGTTCAATCTGGCACAGCCCATGTTGATGGCAGTTAATCTCGTTGCCCCAGGTAGATATACCAGTTAAGCTAGTAAGGCTATTTAGGGTTGAGTTGTACAGGATGCATTACATGATGACTTCTACTTGTCTTAACTTTGCTTTTATTTCGAATAATGAATTTAACATATTCACTCCAAAGGTTTCAGAGTAAAGTTTTACCATTAGATATATTCCACCATCTCATTCATTTGAAGTAAACAATTAAATATTCCTGGCAAAATGATGAGAGCCTGAAGTGAATTTACACTTGCACATGTGATGGTCAGCAAAGTCTCATCCAGAGGTCTAACTGGTAAAGAGCGTTGCATCATTACAACTAGAACAAATGATCGGACAGCACTCAGAAATTTTATTCCATACATAACAACAGTGATTGATGGGCTAAACTAATAAATCATTTGGTTGATTATTTGGAAAAAAGTACATTTTATTGTCTGTTCCCTTAACATAATCCCCTTAAACCTGTGGATAAAAACAAAATAAAATGGTTTGTCTTTGTATGACTAAAACTTTCTAGACTGCAGTTTCAAATGAACGTTATTTCAGAAAGGCAGTCATTTGACTTGAGGCTAATCACACAGTTCTTTAAATTCAACTGGGTGTATAATCAACTGGTAATGATGTCACTGACATGTTATAAAGCTTCAGGAAAACAGGAAGGGTCCATGTCTCCTGAAAGGTGGACTTAATATGCCTTTCATTATCTTTTGTATGTCCCGTGTCATTTTTTAAAAATGTCCCCTCTTAGTCATAAAAGTCATTATAGATTTCAACCTATATGTACAAACTTATATTACTAAATTAATTCAAGCTGAAGTTTGGTTCTCTTGAAGGACGCTCAGTGTGGCCCCATGATTGAACAGCTGAGTGAAGGCCTCTTCATTTGAGCTGGTTCTGCTTAAAGATGTTCACATTTAAAACATGAGTCATGTCCTGCTAAGAGGGGCAGCATGTCTGGGTCATTTTCTACTATAAAATTAGATGTAATGCTAATAGTAAAAACATGAACCACGAGGCTGCGGTTATCAAAATCACATCCGACTCACAATGTCTTACATGTTATGGAATGAGCGCATAAGGCCTGTAGTAGCTCAGAGTGATTGTAAAAGCAGTTATCATCTAAAGTTAGATGTGAAATAGTCATAAAAAATTCCACTGAAAAAAAAAACTACAACAACCAGATATTAACTGATTGCAGATTTAGAGCAGTGTCTGTCAGTGACTTACTTGGAGGTATTATTAATAACCCTATCCTAATGAGGGTTGGTGAGTTAGACTTGAGTGAAGCCTAGAGCAAGGATAAGCTCACTCATCTTCACCAAAACAGATTTGTCACTGAAGAATACAGGAGAACCTCCTAAAAAGCCATCTTACTTTTTCATTATTACTTCAAGGCTGTTGTTTGCAATAGGATGGAGGGATGTAGTTACCTTCAAACAAACAACAGCACAACTGCATTCTCTAGACTAGAGTATTGGGTGGAGGTGTTGTGTTTGGGAGGTGCTTTTGCCATTGGATAAATCTAATGAGTGTTGGCCTCCACTTTGTGTTTGTAGTAGGGCTGGGTATCAATACAGATTTTGCTATTCAGTTCTAATTAAAAATTTAATTTGAGTTAAAATGCTTATAAATTAAAGAAATTCTCACTGTGACAGTGCTACATATTATACAGTGATTCAGATTTTTTTTTTTAAATGTTAACTTGTCAAGAAGTTAAGGCTCTTGAGACACATTGGTCACACTGTATGTCTTTTGATTCACTCAAAAGAACCATCTCGTTAGAATCTTTAATTAATTAACCGGGCCAAACTATGCCTTATGAGAGTCGTGTGTTAATGACTTAGGGCACACTGGTTTTGTTGTATGTTTTTGATTCATTAAAGGGGGGTGAAATGCTATTTCATGCATACTGAGTTTTTTACACTGTTAAAGAGTTGGATTCCCATGCTAAACATGGACAAAGTTTCAAAAATTAAGTTGTACGTTTGAAGGAGTATTTCTGTTCCAAAAATACTCCTTCCGGTTTGTCACAAGTTTCGGAAAGTTTTTTTCGAGTATGGCTCTGTGTGACGTTAGATGGAGTGAAATTTCCTTATATGGGTCCTAAGGAACTTCTGCCGGAAGAGCGCACGCTCCCGTATAGCAGAGCAGAGAGAGCACAACAGACTTCACTGATCAGAGCGAGAGCGTCGCGAAATGTCACAAAAGAAGTGTGTTTTTGGTTGCCAGGGCAAGACAACCCAGCACAGATTACCACAAAAAAAAAAAAAAAAAAAAAGGTACAGACTATCTTTCTCTTATAAATATAATAAAACTAAAGACTTTTTGGAGTTATGAAGGATGCAGTACTACTCTATAGGTACTCAAGATTAACAGGATATTGAGTGAAAATGAGCATTTCACCCCCCCTTTAAAAAGAAACAAGGCTATTTTGAGATGCACTTAGCTTTGCCTTAAAAGTCGAAAAGTGTAGACAACTGCAGTAAGGGGAGGAGTGAAGCAAATGCAGATGAGACAGACAGTTCTGATTTCTCATAGAAGATCAGACATCTACAAGATAAAAGGCAGAAATTGTGTGATTCATAATTATATACTATGTTGCCATTTTTAGTTTGATGAAGACACATATTTTAAATATATGACAACAATCAAACATCCCACGCAGAGATCACAATGTTGCGCTGTTTGGGAATATCCACATGACATCAGTACAAGTCTGACATCACTCTGGCTCTTTTCTAACCAGCATGCATCTCACGGTGGTCACCAGTAATCAGGTTTTGCTGACCTCGAATGATTACAGTTAATGAGTCATTTGTTGACGAATTGGGCCACACTGGTCATGTTTTATGTTTTGGGCATTATCGCATTGAATACAGGCTATAAACTCATATTTACAATTTATTGGCACCAGCCATTCAGGAAACTCAGGACATTTGTGAAAATATGTATTTTAATACTAGTAAAAGTCATTCTTGGGATGTTTGAGGTGTTTAGATGAAGTCAGTATTGTTTTCCAGCTCTAGTTTGTTGTAGGTGTATTTGTGTGTGATGACCAGGCTCTCAGGAACCTGTTTCTTGTCAGTGGGAAGACTGATATGAAAACATATTTGAGGAGATGGGAATATATTTCAGCATAGTGGACGAGTGCAAGGTTTCTGAAATGAACACAGTATACACAAAATCTATAACTGAGTTACTAAAATATGAATATATCTACCACAGTATGGGAATACACTTTATACATGCTTTGGATGAAAGTTGACATCTAGTGTGCTGTACGTAAATCAGAACAGTAAGTAGGTCACATGTTGCACACTGACAGCTGGCCTGAACTCACAGTGTTAACATACTTGGAGAGTTTGAAATTGTGCATTGATAAGAAAGTGTTGCCTGTCCCAGTGTTGTGGAAATATTCTCTTCCATAATACGCCTGTCCTCTGCCTGTCTTTTGCCGCTTTTAAGGATTCAAGATTACAATAATTTTTTTGACCTGATTAACAAAAGCGGACATTGCCAAAAATGAATAAACAGTCCACATACATACACAAACATATATATACATACGTATAACTGGAGAGAAGTCTGATGTTTTCTCCGGAAGGACCAGTTATGAAATTTTGATTAAAAAAAAATATAAAAAATTTAATTGAAACGTGCACAGGTGAATTGTTTACAATAAGATCTGTAATATGCATTTAGAAAATAGATTTCCATTTCATGATGACTTTAATTTTAGTGCCATATTACAGCATTCACACTTTAAAAATACAGAAAATTTCTTTATATTAACAGTATATTGTATAGTGCTGTATATTTATGGATTTTATTTTAAGGGTATAGCACCATTTTAATTAAGTGCCATGAACTGTATCTAAGTGTTCTTTCTTTTCCGCCTTTCATTCTACACTCATTCCCCTTTTCTTTGGTTTTATCTACATTGCTTTTCTAAACCTTATCCTTGTTTAGAGGTTCTGCACACAACCTCACAAGCCTCTCGCATGGCCAACACCATGCCACTGTTTGTGGACTGATACCAGGAAACCTCCCCCTGTTCTCAGAATGTCAAATTCTTCTTTTTCTCCACATTATTTGCATTAAGACTTGTTTAGAGACATTGTGTTCATAGTGCTAAATCTTATCCCTTCTTTAACAAAAGCACAATAACAGTTTGTCTGCTGGTATCGCTATACTGATGTAGTGCTGTCCTACGACTTCCTGTTCATGCCATTTTGTGAATCAACTTCATTGCATTTATGCTCCTTAAAAAGATTCCCCATTGTATAACAGGTTTGACCTACTTTGCCTAGTCTGAATCTGAATATGTTTGCAGTAGAAAGTGTTACGCATCCTGTTATGATAGCTGAACATACTGCGGGAGCATGTAAACACAGTTTGTAAGGGCCAGCATCTTACATATACAGTGGATGCATGTTAGCGTGTTTATGCCAAGTGAGAGTATGTGTAAGTTTGTTTAAAACATCCACAAGCCTCAATAACAAGCATAGCTCCACTCGGCAGGAGACACTTCATAATGTTCCCCAGGCTCTCCCTTTATCCACCCAGTCTAATTTATGTTTCTGCTCTCAATTTCCTTCGCTTTGCAATGTCATAGTGTCAGTATAAGAAGCCTGACTGTAAATTACAGGTTCAGACACTTTCACTAACCTCAACTTATAATACATCATTTCATTTATACCCTTTCATAGACAAATCTCACAATGCCCACATGTTCATAGCTCTGAGTTGCACGACTCACTCAACTTTCCATCTCTCACTCTCATTCCGGGGGCTCCAGAGGGGCCACAGGGGCATCACTTTCTCAGGGCCCACTGCTGCACTGGCACTGGCATGCCTGCTAGAGTCCAGCTGGGTCTGAGATGGATGGCAGAAAGGGCTGTATTGACTGAAGTGTGGGAACAGGCTCTGTATGCCTGTGACTGACATCGCTGCCAGGCTTTATGCAGTGACATCATGGTCAGACCCCATTCTCAGTCTGGATGTTTGAGAAAGAGAGTTTTTTTTTTTTACGGGCTCATTGTTTCAGTGAATGTAGTCCAAATCTCAATACTATAAAAATGGGAACAGTATGCTGTTGAGCGATCTTTTGTCTCTTTCTCTCCACTTTCTAAAGGTATGTGTTGTGATTTATACCAGTAGAAATCACTAGAGGTCAGTATTCATTACTTTCTGTGTCTATTTTAGCAAATTACAGAGGCAAACATATCAACGAGTTCCCCTGACACTATATGCCATAAAATAATACGTTACTACAAGACTCCCGCTACTACAATAATTAACGATCTTGTACTTCTGCTGAAATCATAATGGAAATAATAATAAAACAAAATATAAGTTAAGCTTTTAATCTGTATCTTTTTTTATTAACACAAACTGGTTAACATGATGTTAAACATTAAATGGGTAAATATATCCGACAAGTAACCAGATATCAAACAAATTCACAGAATCTGCCAATACAAATGTTTTAGATCCTCTAGCAATTGCTGAGAGCCATTAAATGTTTTAAATGGCATTAAAACGTCTTAATATTGTTTGCCAAAGCTGAACGCTGGATGCAGAAAAAATAACAGTGTGAGCTCAAAGATGCATGTATAAGCTAAACTTATGTTTTTTTTTTCTCCAGTGCAAGAAATGTTAAACATAATGTCTTTAGCAGATGTAACATTAGGCCTATACTGTAACTTTTTTAATAGGCTATAACATTATTTTAAATAAATGTAAGTCCCCCTAATGGGTGCACACACACACACACACACACACACTATGTAGTAGTTCATGCTTGGTGTCAATTTGTATCCATAAAAAAAAAAAAAAAAAAAAAGATTCTGTTCGGTGCAAGATCCTGCACATCATTTTTATGTCATGCATTTATTGTACAGCTGTCGCCCTTATGTGGAAATGACACCGTTAATTGTGAATAGACAGCATTTTAGTTTTACAATGTTATCACAGTTTTCAGTCACGTGACTGCCTCGAAGACCCGCGGGCAGAAAAGCCTGTCAATTTTCCATCTGTTTCCATTCCACAGATATTTAGATAATCTCTAAAACAAAGATAAGTGAACAAAATGCATGTTTTGGCCATTTGCAATGCATATAAAACACCCACCGCTATATTTTAACTAAACGTTTAATGTTTTATGTGAAACACTTAAGTGACTTTCGAACAGTATATTAAAAGATCAAATTAATTACACACCTTTTAATGATGCGTACAGGCAAGCAGATGACCGTGGAATATGAACGCAATGCGCTAAATGGTGAAGTGTTCTCTTTATAACGGTTTGCTATGGGAAAACATTTCATGTGACACGTCGCGTTGATATTCTGGGTTCATCTGCTTGACTGTGCAAAGTATGCATCATCATCGAGGTGTATACTGAATTTGGACTTTAAATGTCTCTACCGTAGCCTACTACATTACCCCCTAAAAATAATTGGCGGTCATCGGACGAAAGCCTTGTTTTGTCCTCTATGTGGGCGTTTCTGAAAGTGTGTTTACATCACGTGAAACTGTGAATTACGAAAAATAAAAGTGTGCAATGAAACACTGCAGTGTTCCGGTCTGTAGTGACGAATGTGCAATGTGTGACTGAAACCTGAAGTTACGCGTGCTATCATAATAAAATAACGTCATGAATATCTGGACCAGTGATTCAATGTAAGACACCAGTTTTTCAAACATAACTACAGTCCGTTCTGCCGTAGAAAACGTTTTGTAACCGCTTCTCCTGTCAGTTTGAGTCTAAACAAATGACTGGTAGACTGTGGGTTAACGGGCCGAGGCGACCGTTCCAGACGGGGCGGGGCCATTGGCTGCGATGGATTTGATTGGCTGCCGGTCACAGTTACATGGATTCGGGGCGAGTTCAATTTACGTGACGCACGAGTAGGGGCGTGTCATTGGCGAAATCAGCTGTAGAAACAATAACACAGAGACGAACGCCCCAAAATGAGAGCTTACCTATAAATGTCAGTAATTTCAGGAGAAAGAGGAATCGTTGAAAGAGCGAGGGATAGATGTAGCACACGTATCGTTTGAGTGTCTTTACTGCATTCTGCAAACTTGTTTCAGGGGATCTCTTTCAGCTCAGCAGAGAGGGCGAGTGTGAAGATGTTTCCTTTGTGTCAGCCGTGACACGCCAGCG
This sequence comes from Carassius gibelio, assembly GCF_023724105.1. Taxonomy (NCBI): domain Eukaryota; kingdom Metazoa; phylum Chordata; class Actinopteri; order Cypriniformes; family Cyprinidae; genus Carassius; species Carassius gibelio. Next base: position 20,415,522 of record NC_068375.1, on the reverse strand, counting down.
ACTTGAACACAAAACAGTCGCGAGTTTTCAAGAGACGCCTCGGTCATTTAACGGTTTAATTTGATCTCCTGCACCCGGTTTAACGGGAGCCAGGAGGGAACCACGCGGACTGGCATGTGGGTCAATTCTGAAAGCGTCGGAAGGTAGGGTGGAGAAATTGCACTTTGTTTCACCACGCGACAATCGTGCAGCATTTATCTGCAGCTTCCCAATTACCGTTGCATTTTTAAACTCAACACTGCATCAAAAACGTCTAGTTAAAACACAGTCACACTAACCACCGCCCATCCCAAATGCTTGATGTTGGAAACATGGCAAGCAGTTTTAACATGAATTCGCTCAAATATTTAATTAGAATTACTCATTCATTCATAAACTAGTACTAATCAGTGTCTTCAGTTAGTCACCACTCATGCATTTCAACCGTAAGCCTTTTCTACTAGTCACTATCTCAGTTTTTTTCTTCTTCTATGTACTCATCTTGTTTATTACACGGTAATATATATCTCTATTGTTATTAACATTTTGCTTTTAAGTAATCACAATTGCTGTTTTAGAATTGATAGAATCACATAATTTATGTAGTTAAGTAAAACTTTTGTGGAGATGGAGGAAACTGCTTGTGGAAGTTTTGCAATAAAGCGAGATGTGTCGAAAAGGTGCCACAACCATAAAGACAAAGAGAAGAGCTAGGTTGAAATCGTCTCAATTTTAAACATACTGGGAGAATGTTAGAAAGCTGCTAACACACTAGCTAACATGTAAACAAGATGAAAATCGGCTGAGATTCTCCTTATGCTGCAGCCAGATTTCATAATTGGTTTGGATTCTCCTGTAATCTGGGCCCAGTTTATGTTGTCTTCAGTTAGTATAGTTAAACTGAACTACTGGAATACAAACTTGCACTTATGAGCACTATCAAAGCAGGAATAGGTAACGCAGTAGATGATATCTGAACCACAGAATCCTATCCATCAAATTTTTCAATGCGTGAGCAAGCATTTTTCCTACGACTTCGGACTCTTTACCCACTAAAAATATATATTAATAAGAATACCAGTGGAGTAAAACTAAATTAGTAAAACTATTTGTGCTACAAACCAGTGTTCTTAGGATTACTTTAATATATAAAATAGTATGATTACAGAAACCTTCTGCATAATAGACTGTTTTGAACAGCTAAAGTAACTGTAAGTGATTGCTAGGCCTGTGCAGTTAATCACATGCAATTGTCATGCATGTCTCATTGGTGAAGTTGGTTATTGCATAGATTGTCAGTGATTTACAGCTCCGTGTAGTAAATGTGTAGCGTGATGGAGATTAACTACTAATCACAGAACCGGCTTTACTAATTGCACAGCCCAAACATTGCACTTTAAAAATGGCAGCACCCACTCTTACATTAAAAATAAGGTGGATGTGATTAATTTACAAACATAACATGCAAAATAACATAGAATATATACTTGCCACTGTTGGGATGATTGTTAGTATATAATGAAGTAGAACAAGTATATAATGAATAGTTTCTAATAAAATGTAAAATAATTCTAGTCACTAGTGGAGTAAGTACTAATAACAAAACAGTAGATACAGGTTAGTCTTAAGGAATAAATGCTAAAATGGCTTGCCATAAGAAGTGTGTCTTTGTATCACATAGAGGTTGCTGAAACTCACCACCTCTTCAATTTGACCAGTTCGTTGATATGCATCTTCTCAGTCATCATAGTACTGTGTTTTATTTGTGTATGTATTCATTTCCCACTGCACACTCTGATTCGATGGCGAGCATGGGCTTGGCTCATCTTTTCTTGCATCTTTCTCTCTCTGTTTTAAATGAACTCGCATTTCATTCACTGGCAGTCCGTTTCATCTTAAAGCGAGAAATCCTCTTACTGAGAGAACTCACTACTGGTTTATGTTTCTCAATGAAGCACATTCTGAATGGGTGCTGAATTAGGGCTTCTTAGTAGTATGAATAGGGGTTTGTCAATGGAAGGTATTTTACACAATGCCTTTAAACCTGATCTAATTGCAGGAAATATCTTGAGCATTTGAATTCTCTGAAATTCCACCACAATGCTTTTTTTTTGTTTTGTTTGTTTCTTTCCATGAGCCATGTTCTCATGTTAATGCTATTGTGAGATCTTACTGATTCTTTGTCCATTATAATCCAGGGACAAAATGAAGCGTTTTAGTCTTATGCTGATTCAGCAGTCATTATTTTATCATGTGACTGCTATTTTGTTCAAACATTACTTGTCAGCAATCAACTGCTGCTATACACTCATTACGTCTGTCAGCTCTGTCATGCTGTTCAGTACTTGATAACACAATTGTGGTGTGCTTTCTGCTTTTGCTGTGACTCACATCTTATATTACAACTTTAAGCAAGCTTTTTTTGGTATGCTCACCTTATCTGACAATATTTGAGTGACGTTTTGATAATCATGAGACAAATTGAAATACTATGCAATCATCCACGGAAAAAGTGATCTTAGATAAGCCACCACTATCAGCACTGTTTGAATAAATGTACTTCAGCTGGTCCTTTGAGAGCTGAAGCCTTTTTTCTGTGGCTGACTTTAATGAGTCTCTCATTGCTGAGTTTGCTCTCAGGGGTAAAGGTACGGTTGTATTTATAGTGCACATGACAGCTTAGGTCCATAGGACTCATGACGCTGTAGTCCATGTGGGCCACTGTGCTAAATAGTTAAACTCTTTCTTAAGATTTAATTTGTGGGACACTTTGTTTATGATCATCTTGACTTGAGCACATCTCACTGTGTAATTGTAGTAAATTGTTGTTCTTGTTGACATGAACTCATATGCATATAGTGTAAACAGAGCGAGTGTGAGAAGGCTGCAGTTGTAAATCTATCACTTCAACGATCATGGGAAAATGTTTTGGACACTTATGGATATTTAGGTTGCACCTATAGGTGCATCACAATAAATTAGAATGTCATGGAAAAGTTCATTTGTTTCAGTAATTCATCTCAAGTTGTGAAACTTGTGTATTAAATAAATTAAATGCACACAGACAAAGTAGTTTAAGTCTTTGGTTCTTTTAATTGTGATCATTTTGGCTCACATTTAACAAAAGCTCACCAATTCACTATCTCAACAAATAACAGTACTTCATAAGACCAATAATAATAATAAAAAACAAATTGTGAGTTGTTGGCATTCTGGAAAGTATGTTCATTTACTGTACATATACTCAAAACTTGGGAGGCTCCTTTTGCTTTAATTACTGCTTCACTGGCACTGGCTCTGAGGTGGTCTGGAAGCCCAGGTTTCTTTGATAGTGGCCTTCAGCTCATCTGCTTTTTTTAGTCTCTTGTTTCTCATTTTCCTCTTGACAATAACCCATAGATTCTCTCTGGGGTTCAGGTCTGGTGAGTTGAAAAATCTATAATTGAAAAAAAAAACTATGATTGGGGTTGTTTTGTAGATGAGTAAATCTTCATAGAAAATAAACACATTGCAAGCATAGATAAATATAATAGAAGAAAGATACAATCCAATTTAAAATAACACTGCATAGTCTTCACTGTACAAATTAAATCTATCTAATTAAATCTTTTGCTGTTTGATTAACATTCATGACACAGAAAGCAACAGGAACATAAACTGCTGTGAACCAGTATACTGTTACACATCCGTTTTCTTTCTCAATTGTTTACCTTCACCTAAGCTGTAAGCAACTTTGCTTACTTGCAGATACATGCATTTTGACATCATTTTGCAAAGTGTCATTTCAGGCACAAATAGACAAAGTGAACTGAATTCAGTGTTCATGTGTTTCTGCATGGTTCTGTGTGTGAGCACAGAAAAGAGCCCATATTTTACACCTTGTCACATTCAAATGGTTTAAAATCGCTTGAATATTTAAACCGACAGGACCTAATATGCATGAAAATTATGAACCTTGATTGTATGATGGTTAAACTTTGCAATTAATCCAAGAACCCTGGTACCTGGTCTATACAGATTAACGATCACTATACTCAATCAGTGCTGAAACGATATATCGTGCAGCCCTACATTATAATTTGAAACCCTACAAACTAGTTTTTGTCTAATGTTTTGCTGTAAAAAATTTTATATGTGCAATATTTCTTTAAAATAATTATACATTTTGTTATAAAATGAAAAGACATTCGTACATTAAATGTGACTTAAGCATTCAGACCTTTTGCGACCACTGCATGTGAAAACGTGGTGCTTTGGTTAGCTCAGTGTTTTCTAGAGGACAGTACTTTGGAGTGGTTGGGTATTTGGAAACACTGTGTCAAGTCTGGTGCGCAGAAAAAAGCTGCTCTACTTTAACCTGTTTATTGGCGGGCAGGAGAACACCAACGTTACGTAAGATGTCTGCACTCATGGCAGAGCCTGTCTTTACGTTACACATCCCCTCTTTAAATACTTATAAATTTGCCTTTATAAACATTCATGCAGACAAGCTCAGGGCGAAAAACCTGGCATGAAGCATTAGCAGAAACTGCAGAAATTAGGTTACTATGACAGGCAGGGGTTAACACCCAGTTTATTTATGGGTTAGGGTCGATTTAGATTATATATTTGGATGTGTTTTTTAAGGGTAGAGCTTTGCAGGTGCTCTCTAAGAGCAAGGGTTAGTTGTGGATTCTGGTTATGTTACGGCAGAGAGAGCAGCCTTTGCCACTGGACCTATTATGTAACACACACACACACACACACACACAAGTCTCTACTGCATGGCTGTTTAGAAAGACAGATGTACAGAGAGGGAAAAGACGGTCAAACTTACTGAAAAATAGTCTTGGTTGAGATTTATCTAATGAGGAGAAAATATTAAGAATATTTAACTATTTAAAATATTTGGTTTGAGTCCATATTTAAATTTTAATTGAAGTAAAATTAAATTTTGCCACAAGATAATATGTGGAGAAAGAAAGCTTAAATGCACTATGCAAAATGATTATATCCTATCAAAGCAGTTTATTGTTCATTACCATATTTGTTTGTGGTGTGTGTAGTTGGTCCACTTGCTGTGATAGTCTTCTCGCTGTATACCTACCTACATATCCAGATACACACACACACACACACACACACACACCACACACACACACACACAGGTTAGCAGGACTGAATACAAGCAGACAAACTGTTGTGCGGGCCATACAGTGTTTGTGAATGGAGTGGGCGTCTGCCACGCGTCTCATCCCTCTCTTTCTTTCTTTTCTCCCTCATTCTCAGACCTCACCTCCCACTGTTTCTATCACTGCCTGTCACTAAAACAAGCGTGAGTGTGGCACACTGCACGTCTCATTCCCCATGACAAAACACTGACTCACTCAACTGATTCTGCTAAAAGCTGCATGAGACAACATGTCTCTGGTATCATTGCTTTTATTATACACATTTGTTTGTGTGTGTCACAAAAGGAAAATGTATAGTCAATTTGTAGACATTCTCACCAAGTGTTCTTAAAAGGTCAATCTAAAAATGTCAATTATGTCATTTAATCACCCCCATTCTGATTCAATCCTTTTTTCTTGTTTTATCTGAATATCTTGACATCTGTTATATGACAATATCGTTTAAAAGTTTGGGATCAGTAAGATTTTTGTTAAATATTTTCCATGTTGTGTTGCTTAATATTTTTGAGCAAATTATAAATTTCATGATACATTTTTTCAGTATTCTTTGATGAAAAGAGTTCAATTATTCAGAATATAATAATTTATTTAAAAATAGAGGTCTTTTGCGACATGATATATGTCTTTAATGTTGCTTGATAACTGTACTCATTCCTTTAAAAAATTAATTAATTAATTAATTAATTACTAACCTCAAACGTTTCAATGGTACTGTTAAAAAAATTATAAAAATCTAAAATTTGTGTTCAAAAGAAGAAGGAATGTCATACAGGTTTGAAAATACAGTATGATAAGTAAATGATGACAGAGTTTTATTTATTTCAACGAACTATCCATTGAATTTAATTTCCCCCATGTACAGGAATTTGTAATATAGCTTTTTAAAACATATTCAAATAGAGCTGAATAGTGGATACATTTTGGTTGTTTCCTTAATATATATATTAGTGGTCGACCGATACTGTTTTTTTTTTTGACCAGCGATGCCGATATCGGTGCAAAAGCTGCTATAAAGCTGATATAATTTTTTAAAAATTAGTATTTATATTTAAGAAATTTTAAATCATTTCACAATGGATTAAAAAATAAATTTGTATAATAAGCAGACTTATACTTTAGATGACAAAGTATTTTTCACAAATAAATATTTAATAAAAATATAATCAAAAAGTAAGTAAACATATATATATATAGCATTTTTAATATGCAGTCCTAATCTTCACCTTTATTACATCCTCTGTGCATGTTGGCGACTCTCACAGAACAGTTATAAAGATTATTGTTAGATAACACAAAGATGTAAGATTTGCAGCTCAGCTTCATCAGCCTGTTGTGTCGCTGTTGTTGTGTAACCTGTGAAAGAAGCTTCCTTCAGAGCACCCCCACTGACAACAGTTCTCTGAAACCTTCTTCACTGATCCAAAATCTCAAAGCTGGCTGTAACATTGCCCTCATGAGGAATTAACTGAGCACCGCTGCTCTAGATTAAACGGCTCTTGACCTCAAGTATTATGGGACATTTGTGAGTTTGCTAATCATGGTCAGAATTGGCACCTTGCTACTCAGACTGGATTGAATGAATGAGAATCATTTTTAGAGCCCAGCATGTCATTGGAGGCCAGAACTGTGACGTCTTTGTCAGTCGAACAGTAAACAGTGGCTGTATGAATCTTTCATGAGCTCTTTTTATGGAACGTTAGCTGACTTGGACAGCAGAGCTCAGGGCGGCTTGTAATATAGATCGCTGTATCACTTTAGCTGTATCAAAAGAATGCACTGCTCTTTGTTGACCAAGGGTTACGTTTCTCCAAAACATTTGTATTTAATTTCATATGTCCTCTTTTATTATAATGGTGTATTAATATTAATACATTTCTTTTTTTACAGCTATATGTGCATGCTCAAATGTATGCGTCTTTCTGAAGCAAGGCAGTTCATCTTATTGAACAAATGTCTGCATTCATTACATAACAAAAATCTGTCATTGTTTTAGGGGAAAAAAGGATCTCACATTGCTTGTTTTTGTTTGAACCTAAAAGAAAACTTGCTAGTTGTCATGGATATTAAGTTCCAGTCATATGTGTTGGCACGCTGGTCTCCTAATGGTTTGTTTCAGCTGCATCCCTCAGCAGAGTCGTTTTCTTCTTCTTTTCTCTGCAGGGAGCTGCCGTCTTGATACCTATTTTTCAAGTCATTGTTTATGCGAGTGTTTTTGTATTAACAATGTTTGTTTCGGTATCCTGGACAACGTGTGCATATTAATGCTGTCTGACGTCTCTCATACAAATCAACATTTGCCACTGAGCTTCGACTTAGATTTAGGTCGATTCTTCTAAGACTTTTAAAAAAAAAAAAAAAGAAAGAAAAAAGTGCGAGATGCACTTGTTCACATTGACTTTGAAACTAACACACTTTAAGATGCTCTATAGCCAAGTGCAGAACTGTGTTGGCTGTCTATGTTGTTCCTTCCTCAGACAGAAATAGCACCTGACCCAGATTTTTGTTTCAACTTTGAACATTTTGTGAATGAGTTTTGGTGACGCCATTCATTATTGTGGATGTTGATTTGAGTCAAAACAGTGAATGTACCAAATTGAATGTTTTATTATTGTTTTGTTATTTTTGATTCATTATTAATTAAATATAAATTTATTAGAAAAATGAGTTTTGTTATCTTTTTCATCAATACAATGATGATTAGCAGCATTTAAACTGCCTCTCTCTTTCTATGTTTTTCAGGGCCCTCTCCATGGATATAGACACAGATTATGAGCGACCGAATGTGGAGACCATAAAGTGTGTGGTGGTGGGTGATAACGCGGTGGGCAAGACCCGACTGATCTGTGCCCGTGCCTGCAATGCCACCCTTACTCAGTACCAGCTGCTTGCCACCCACGTGCCAACTGTCTGGGCCATCGACCAATACCGTGTGTGCCAGGAGGTGGGTAGACCTTTGGCATATTGTGTACATGTTGAAGAGCATTAAGTGTTGACAGAAATACTGTACTGTATCTCATTTATCGGAAGTCTAACACTGTACTTACAGTCAAATTAAAAAGTACATATAAAGTAAACATCACAATGGAGTACAACCTGTTTAACTGGTGCATTTATATACTATATACTTAAGCTTGTATAAAATAGTTAAAATAAAAGGGAAAAATTAAAGTGGTAAAATATTCCATTTTATATAAATATTATAATACAATTTATTTAGTTGTATATTTGCATGCATGTGTGTGAGTGTGTATAGCAAGCAATTAATATAAATATAAAATAAAATATACTAATAAAATATGTCAAATATGAATTCAATAAATACAATTCCAAAATAAAACATTTCCTGTAATGTTAGCTTTACCAGGCCATCACTGGCAATGAAAAAAAATCAAACAAACTACAATTTTTTTTAGTATTACATTTAAATGACATTGCAGCGATAGTTATATGAATATAATGTGTTTGCATTGGTGTACTGATAAAATTCAACAATTCAACAAAAGTATTTTGTATAGGTGCTGGAGAGGTCACGGGACGTGGTGGACGAGGTCAGTGTCTCCCTCAGGCTGTGGGACACATTTGGAGATCATCACAAAGACAGACGCTTCGCTTATGGCAGGTCAGTTACACAATATGGAGCTGGATTTGTCTCCTGATATGCGTGTGTTAACCATTAGGTCATGGCACTAAACCCCTTGATACAAACACACTTGATGTCCCACAATAAAGTTGCTCAGATCAATGTTCCATTTGATTGTTCTGGTATCTCTCCACTCTTGGCTGTGGCATGTGTTGCCCTGCCAAGTTTTTGGTTATTTCTCTAATCCTCCCAGCTGGGAAGGTAATGTGCTGTAATCCTAGCCAAAGAGCACTGCATGGAGACTCTTATTCTCGGCGCAGTGGAGGATCAGTGGATCAGCAGTGGTGCTTTGGCTCAGGGCAGTGCAGCAGATCACAGCAGCCACTGAGCCAATAAGGGATATGGGTCAGAGAATGAGGGAGAATGACGCTGTACCTAAATGCTTACAGTTAATTCTGTTGCATTAAATACACAGTATCAAACAATATGGCATTTGCAAAGAAATTGTGCTATTTTTTTTTCTTTAATTTTTACATATTTATGAGAACAGTTTCCCATATTTTTCTGAATCCTATTTAAGATTTTCAGTAAATGCTCATTTGTTTTCTAAGAAAGCAAACTGGAACTGAACCTGTGGTATTTTGTTACCAGCTCAGATCTTTGACCACACAAAGTACTCACACATTAGATAAACTACCATTTAAAGGTTTGCAGACATTTTTATGTAAAACAAACAAACAGCCATTACAGTACTCCAGTCCTTCAGAAATCATTCTAATATGCTAATTTGCTGCTTGAGAAGCATTTCTTATTATCATCATTGTTGAAAACAGTTGTGCTGTCTTATAAATTTGTGGTTTGATGAACTTTTGACCATTTGATGAATATTAAGTTAATTTAACAACATAATAACGTTGTGAATGTGGTGTGGTTTTAGAATGTACTTGTGTAGCAGACAGAGAAGGAGAGCGGATGAAATCTGTGTGAATGAATCCACAGGATGTGTGTCTGTGAGATCAGACACGTCCAGTGTGTGCACAGTGCTAAGGCAGATGCAGTCAGCTGATAAAGCACTATAAATGGTGGTGCCCTGTTATGGAAACATAAAATCAGGTGTCCTTCACCGCTGGTGTCTACTTCTTAAGCTAACTACTCACCCACACAGACACATTTAACATTTCTTGAAAATGTTTATCAAAGCCTAGCTGAGTCCATTAATTATTTGTGAACAAAAATGGACAAAACGCATTGTGAAAAACAAGTGAAATGATTCAAACTTTTAGAAATATCTGGAGGAACCATGACTCAGTGGGGAAGCCCTCTTCCATTGGCTAACACATATTTATACATAAACATATGCATATCATAAATGCATATATACAACAGCAAAAAAGTAATTCTGACCAGATTAGTATATCATTGATGGTAAAGTATTATGTTATTTCCATTGATGCCATCACTGTACTACAGTTTTTTTTATGTTTAAATATGCCTGTGATCAAGAGAGTGTAGTTAAGCATACACATCTACATAGTAGTCTTAGTAGTAGTCTACATAGCTGTACAGAACACCACACTTACTGATTACATAACACAGTCCTTTTATGACCCTCAACACTCACTTTTACAGCACACGTGGTTATTATTCACTGAGAGATGGTGAATGATTGTGGATAGATCTGTAGATGTGTTAGTCTGTGTGTGTGTTTTGTTTTTTATTTGCCTTATCTCGGACCCATTTCCACATATTCTTGCAACATTCCAGTGTTTAACATACACGTATGTACACTAATAGAAACACAGACACTGGGTTGTTGACTTTGACCTCTGAAGGCTGTTAGCCATTTGCACATATAGCTTAGTGTGTCTTAGTTTAGTAAAGAGTATTAAGGCCTATTTACATGAAGCATGGTAACTATAAAAACAAAGATATCATTGAAAAAATTGTTCACATCATGACTAGAGGAACGATATCATTGGAATCACTTTCATAATGTTTTTTTTCTTGCTGATCAATGATGAAAACAGCGGAATGGGCCTTTAGCCCATGCAGATCATTTATGGGCAAACACATTGCAATATCAACATAATATACTGTTACAAGGTGAATGAGATGAGAGGAATGCAGATCCATCTGCAACGCTTTATTAAACAAAGATGTAGTCTTGAAACAGGCAAGGTTCTGACAATGGCATACAGGTATATTGAGGGCAAGACAAAGATTAGTTTGGTTCACTCTATGGTGTCAATAAGTATTTTCTGGAAAGATTAAAATATTTTAGAAATGTCTGAGAAACATTGGCTGTCATATTATATCTGTAAACATGCACAAGAGCACTTTCCAGTGTAAATGCATAACTGTGATGAAATCTGCTAGACCAAGTATGTTTACATCACAACAACAATGCAGTGCTCCATTAGTCATTCTTGTGTAGCTGGTCTCACATGATGAGCTTGTGAGTGCAGCTGTGAAATATGACATGGTCGGACAACTCGCTATTATTAGACCAGTGCTGGTAAGAGTCAGACGAGATGCTTTAATGACTTGCACAACACATTCACTGGAAGAGCACACATGGATTAATACATACTCAAGTTTGTTCATGCATCTGGAAAAATGGTCTTACAGCAATTTTCATAAAAAAAAAAAAAAAAAAAAGACTGATTATGATCAGTGAGCAGTGATCTTTGAATCTATTTAAAAATCCCATTATGACTGAATGTAAAAGACATAACTTAAATAGTGGTAAATAAATATAATTTTGGTGTACAGTAATGGCATAAGTAACACTTGTGTACTGAAAAAAAAAGGTCTGGTCTCATGATATTTTGAAAGCAACGAAAAGATTTAGTAGCTCACAGTATTTTTGTTTGTTCCATTTCACAGTTTTTATTCCAAAAACAGTGATTCACTGTCCATTTTAACGCCTCTGTGTATGTTGATTAGTGTCCAGGGTTTGCTAATTTCTTGCCTGTTATATTATACTTCGGATATATTCTCTTACACTAAACCAATTTCTTTCTCTTTGTGTGTTTAGATCAGATGTAGTAGTGCTGTGCTTCTCTTTGGCCAATCCGAACTCCCTGCGCCATGTCCGCACCATGTGGTTTCCTGAGATTAAGCACTTCTGCCCCCGCACCCCAATCATCCTGGTGGGCTGCCAGCTGGACCTTCGCTATGCTGATCTGGACGCTGTTAACCGGGCTCGCCGGCCTCTGGCCAAGTACGGACCACATCCTATACCCACTCGTATCACTTATTCTGTTATTATTTTTAAACTTCAGTATGAAAAGTGTTCAGAAGCTTCCGTTTTGAGAGGATTATTGTATGCCTTTATATATTTGTAGTCAGTTATGCATTTGCTGCACTTGCCTTTGATGGCTTGTAAATAACTCCTTTAATATGTAAAAATTATTTATATTTATATGTTTTTATTTTAAAATGAAAAGGTAAAGTTGGACCTGTCAAATTGGGACAAAGGTCTTCCAGTGGCATGTTGTTTCTGCTGTTTTTACAGTTTGTTAAATAATTATTGACATTTGAAAGAATGTGACTTTTGAATGGTAGTTTATATATTTTGCTGGCTTTAACAATGCTTCTGCTTCTTTTTAACCCTCTCCTCCTAGACCCATCAAACCCACAGACATCCTTCCCCCAGAACGAGGCCATGAGGTCGCTAAGGAACTCGGCATTCCATACTACGAAACAAGTATTGTCGCTCAGTTCGGTGTAAAGGATGTGTTTGACAATGCTATCCGTGGTGCACTCATCTCTCGACGCCACCTTCAGTTCTGGAAGTCCCATCTAAAGAGGGTTCAGCATCCCCTACTCCAGGCACCGTTCCTCCCCCCCAGACCACCACGGCCTGTGGTGGGCATCCCGGATCCTCCTCCAATGGATGGAGAAGGTCTAGACTCTCTTTTCTGCCAGCCGTTGTGTGCAGATGTCCTGTTTCTACTCCAGGCGGGTGCCAGTCGTCTCTTTGCCCATAAGGTGTACCTCGCCACTTCCTGCTCAAAGTTCTATGACCTTTTCACTATGGATCTTGGAGCATTAGGGACGGAGAAGGAGGGTGAAGAGAGCTCAGAGGGGAGCGAGGAAGAAGAGCAGAGCCGAAGAGGAGCCAAAGAACAGGCTGGGCGTACCAAGAGTCTGGACATTGATAAGGAGGGGGAAAGGGGCACCAGGGGTTCAAATAGGCTGCTCATGTTGCAGCAGGGCTCACTGAGGACTTCACAGAGCGATAACGCTCTGCCTGCCAGGGGCCAGTGCTCTGTGGGACCCCTGGGAGCAGGCCGTGCTCTTTTGGGATGGGGACGTGGTTTCTTGGGGGTGTACCTGGACATGGTGGATGACCCTGTGACAGGTCGGCCTAGACTCATGACGGTTGTGTCAATGGATGATCTCATTCAGAAAGGGCCTTTCCAGGTAAGAACAAACTTAAGTGACACAATCTATAGCAAGCTATAGCATGTTTTATAAGAATCTCACTTGATATATCTATGAAATATCTATGTCGTGTTATCACTTCTCTCTGCTTTTTCAGGCAGTGCTGCAGTACCTTTATACAGGTCACCTGGATGAGACACGTGGGGACCTGATGCAGGTGGCCACCATCGCTGAGCTTCTGGAGGTCTTCGACTTGCGTATGATGGTGGCTAATGTCCTGAACCGTGAGAGCTTCATGAACCAGGAAATCACCAAAGCCTTCCATGTGCGTCGTGCCAACCGCATCAAAGAGTGCCTGAGCAAGGGCTCCTTTGCTGGTATGCAATCTGAAATCAGGGTCAAGCATCACATATTACATATATATATATATATGTGAAGAAGCATTAATGAAGGATCTGTCTGTCTTGTAATACTGTCATAATCTAAATTCATACTTGATAAGAGTCAACCTAAAACTTTTTTAACAACCAGAACACAATGCTGCATACAAGGAAACTCAGTTCATATAAATTATTACCCTGCTCTCTGGTCTCTCCTTTTACTACGAGAAATTGAATCAAGCCTTTTTCTCCAATAATAATAACCTTTAACAAGCAACTTAAAAGCTGCTGTTGATGAGAGAGTGATAAACAATAAATGGACAGTTCTCAATTATTTAACTGTCCTAATGTATGGTGCAGATTCCTCAGGAAGTTCTGGGGTTATTGGGTAGCCAATTCCCATTACTTGTCAGCGTCACATTCTAAAGTTTAAAGAAAGTTTTTCTTAGTGACACCATTGACTTGAGTCTCATTAAGTTCTATTCTCAATTCCAGAATTCAGTGGAATTGGAATAGAATAGTTCATACTCTAGAGCAGTCAGTTTAAACAGTTTGTTTTTCCTTTCCTTCATTCAGTTTTTTTATTTTATTTTTATTTTAAGGAAATACCCAGTGGAGTGTTTTAAAATATCCCTTCATTGCTTTCAGTGAATATTTGCATATTTGTGGATGTGTTTGCTTTTCTGCCATGTGGTTTTCTGTCGCTTTCTCACTGTTGTTGTCATGTCTTGTTGTCACGTGCTGTTTGCATGTTTGTCATAATTAACCTTTTTTCAAAACTCTCCACTCTGCACTCTCCACTTACACCTGTTTATTTCATTGCATCATCTGCAATTGTCATAATCTTATTACCCAACCATGAAGGTGCTTCTCTCATGTTTGAAAACCAGAACGTTTTTCCTGAAGACTACTTGTAGATTCCCTATGTGTATGCAGAAGTTTATGAACCAGATCATTAGAGATCTATTTGCTTCCCCCATAGAGTTGAATTCTGCACTGAATTTAATAGGTGCTTTTTTTTCATCATGCCTTTCTGTATACAGCCACAGTATACAGCTAAAAAAGACCTATTCAAAAACATCAGTTGTTTAACATAATTAGTCAGCGACATTAAACACGTGGAGTCATAAATGTCAGTCTCTAAAGAATTTGCTGCTAAAATATATTCACTCCCTATATGGTCCCAGTCTGGCCTTCCCTTCACATTTTTCTTCTTATCCTTATCCTTAGTTAATCTTTCTATTTATCATGGGTCTGTGTGTGTGTGTGTGTGTCTGTCTGTCTCTTCGTCTGTCTCTTTGTGTTCGTCTGTCTGCCCCTCTGTAGCTCTGTAGCCTCGACTCTGTGACACACGCCGAGATGTGTGCTCTTTTCCTCCTGGTTTTAGATGTGGTGTTTCGATTGGACGATGGATATCTGCCAGCCCACAAGCCACTGCTCATCTCAAGCTGTGATTGGATGGCAGCCATGTTTCGTGGATTCTTCATGGAGAGCTACACTGAGGAGGTGAGCGAGATCTATCCATCTGTAGCAATGCATATAGCTTCCAAACCAAGCATCTTTCTATTGGCTCTATTCTCTTAGTATCGACTAGGTACCAAAGTTTATAGCAGACTACATTTGACATCAGTAGTCTGTCATTTAGAGGTTTTTTTATATTAATATATTTTCCTGGACAAGGTAGATCAGGTAGGTTATTTTTTCTGTCTGTATTTTTCTTATTTCATTGCCATGATATGCGACGCAGCTGTCTATATACGATCCATTAACTACTGTGTGTTTAAATTTAGATGATTGACATTGGACAATTTTAGCCATTTCAATTTTGATAAGTGTATTTTGTCTAACTGCACTGACCTTTCTTGAAATAAATGAAAAAATAAACTCCCAATGCAGTAAGACAAAATGCACTTCTTAAATTTTGACAAAATACCACTGACTAAAATTGTCCATTGTCAATAGTGTAGCGAATCTAGCGATGCATACAGGTAGCTTCCAAACCAAGCATCTTTGTATTGAAGTTTTTGGTAGATTACTTTTTGATTGAAGCTAACTAAAAACTATTCCACATTTCTCAAAGTTTCAAATTAGTCTCCGTCACCTTGATCCTTCTTACCCTGGAGCTCTGACAGATCCAACTAAAAAAGTGGCACAGGTAGTTAAAAAGTAGGCCACCTCTTTGACAGCCTGACCCACATTAATGCAGCTGCGACAGGAGACCATCTCATCCATATAGATGGATTTACAGCCGCAAAGTACTAAACAGGGCTCTAAGGGGAGCGCCCCAGGCAGACTGATGCTGAGACATTAGAGGAGGACCTGTGCCAGCGGGAACACAAGCTGATATATATCTGCTTTGTGTCTGTGCTCACATGTTCAAGAGAAGCAAGCTAGAAGTGGTCTAGAAAGATTTATTTGCAGTGATTAATGTTGTAGAGCAAATTAAGGATTTGGTCTAGTATTGACATTATTTAATCTATTTTAATTATCTAAGTTATTTGAATGTATATTAATATATTTACCAGACAAGGTAGTTTTTCATTGCCATGTAAGGTGATGTTGCAGTCGATATATCATCCATGAACTACTGTGAACTACTGTGTGTTTAGATTATGCACTTGCTCATACCAAAACACACTCATGCCTTTGTGTGGGTGTTTTGGTACATTACTTAGTTTGCAGTGACAGGAAGTGTGTTAGATTGGGCACTTCCTCTATTCTTTTCTTTAGCACAATCATGCTAAAGTGAACAGGAAGTCTTTGTGTGTAAACTTTTAGATTATTGGGCTCAAAGGGGAATTTTTCAGTATTATTCAAATTGATTTCATATTAAATAACCACACGATAACCTTTCCACACAGTTTTTGATTAAGTTGCACTTGTTTTCTATGGAATTATTTAAAAATATCACTAGTGATGCACCGATCATGATTTTTCATGGCCGATTCCGATACCAATTTTTTTTACAAGCAAACTAGCTGATTCCGATACCGATTCCCAAAAAAAATTTCTTTACACAACAAACAAGATAGAAGGAAAGCATATATAAACAAGATGTTTATTTGGTATTTAATGGGCCAAACTGGCTTTTGGCTATTGAAAATAATGATCGTAACCATCTGAATTTAACGGCAGTAACTGCACAGTATGTAGCCTACATTCAATAGATGGTACAGACATCAGCATTTAGCTTTTGTTTTTGAATTGGGTTGAAACTACAGAGAACTGGCCTTAAATGAAAACATTAACTGTAACATGTGAAATTAAAGGTAACAACTGCATAGTTCTACAGTCCAAACAACACAATCAACACACATTCAATAAGATGTTTCTTAATCAGCATTCAGAATTTGTTTTAGTTTTTAAATTTGGTTTAAAATTTAAAAAAGGTCTTTACCAGTGAAACTAAATAAAAGTATGCTTCATAAATAAATTATTCCAAAATGTCAAAATCAAATAATGTTGGTGTGAATAAAACAAAGATGTAAAGTGTTTCACTCATCCAATTAAAAAAAAAAAAAAAAATAGGGTAATGATTCATGTCTAAATTTTTTTACTTGAGCCAATGAACAATAAATAACTATTGGCTCAAGTAAAAAAAAAATATAGATGTGAATCATTACCCTAATTTTTTTTAATTGGATGAATGAAACACTTTTTTTCAGTGTGCTGCAGCAGGTGAATTTTAAATCAAATTATGTCAATGTAATTTTAAGGTAAAAAAAAAAAATCATCCTATACAGGAATTATATTTACTTTTCAAACGTGTATAAAAAGTTCTACTTTACAAAAAACACTGTTTAGTCCTTTTCGTTTCTAACCCAACACGCGAGAAGTTGAGCTGAACATCCCTTCACTGTCTCTGCTTGTGCAGGGTGTCGACAGGTACAGTCTGCTCGCGCAGGGTAAGGGGCTCTTATTTATGCGTCAGTACACCAACGGCTGTTCACTTCCTGCTGTCTGTGCCTCAGACATGTAGCTCTGCACTTCCAGTGCCCGTGTCCTGCCCACAGATTTCGAAATACTTCCACACAAATGACATGATAGCAAATGATTACAATGCACACAGGTGCACTTACGGAAAAATCAGTCGAAAAAAGACAAAAAAACGGCTGATTGCCGATTACGTATGTTAAGCAAAAACTGTCCGGTTCCGATTTATGGCTGGTCAACCGGTGCATCCCTACATATCAGTTTCAAATTTAGCTCATGTCTTTTTCATCCAAAACAATTAAGTCGGGTGTCAAAGGTAAGGTTTCGCTGTTTTCCTTTCTGAGGCCCATCTCACATACACAAAACTCTATCCAGGTCTATCCCATGCACGCTCTCTGATTTCCTTAGGCTACCGGCTGTCAGCTCAAGTTCTAGAAAGACAAGCTCTCTAAGGGCAGGAACTCGGGAGCAAGCCGACCAACACCAGAGGTAGAGAGACAACTGGCTGGGTTATCGGTGTCCAGGCCTGCCAGTGAACAGGATCAACATGTATTACATTACAGGCATTATGGGGAGCTAGATTTACAGCCCAAGTACAAACTGATGCGGGAAATAGTATGCTGGCTGTTTTTCTATTCTGACAGCATCAGCTGAGAATGTCACATGGAGATCAACACAAGGTGGTCCAAGACAAGTAAACTTGGTTCTGCTTTGACAAGCTTGACATGCTGTTTGGTCAAATTTAGAATTTTAAGGAGTATGACAGTTTGGTATACCTGAGTTAAGACATTCATTGGTCTAGCTCTGCATATCAACGGCGGGCTTTCCTATGTTCCCCATGCTTGGTGTGGTCCCTGGGTTGTCTTTTATGTCCTATTGTGCTTAAACTGTCAAATACACAAAAGTTTGTTAAAAACTCACATAAGTTGCAAAAACCCTGTCAGTTAAGTCTTTGAAGGTAAATATCTGGGAAAGAAATTGCATGTTTATATTAGATCTGTGTATTGAGTGACAGCACCGTAGTATACAGTACTTATACAGTCTATGCTGTTAATATGATCCTAACAATAAAATAAAACCAGAAAATCACTCACTTCTCTGAGCTGAATATCCTCTATAGCTTTAATAAAAAAAGGTCTTAACTTGAATGCTACAGTGAAATGTAATGTTTCTTTTTACAGATTCTGCAAATGGCTTGTTCTGAGACACTGCTTATGATTTATGGGAATTAAAAAAAGGAGCAGGTGGATTTTTATCATTAAAGGGGTGGTTGTGTACACACACTGCAAACACACATTTATGTTGAAACAACACATAAAAGTGAATTTTGCATAATAAATGTCCTTTAATGCAAGAAGTTTTAGTGTGTTTTCAGTAGGAATCTCAGTAGGACTTCACTAGGAGAGAGAGATGTGTTGTTTGGTGGTCAACTCATAGCAACCAAAAATCATTGTTTTCAGTGTAGTGACTGGTTGTAGTGAATACTATTTTTAGAATGAGGTTGTGAATAGAGTGAGCCCTTGTTTCTGTTTATGCGGTAGTCGGCACAGAAGGTGTTGTATAACCAGATATAAAGTCCTTACAAAACCTCAGGGTGGCAAATATTTATAAAGTTTCATTGAGCTGAGTAAAGCTGATCGTTCACCCATAAGTGGATTTTTCAGTCTGTACTCGAATGTTTCTTGTGTACAGCTGCACATTATTGTTGCCTCAGTTTGTGACGCACAGAGTCAAGAGTTGTCCTTGATTGATCTACCACATGTAAGCTTTACTATTCTAGTCCTGTGCAGAAATATCTCTCAAGGTTTTTGAGGCTAGGCAGCATAGACTTATTACTGAAGACAACTTTTCAAATCCAAAAGCATCTACACTGCTTCTGTATCTAAATGTTATTTAAAGGTCTTTTAATGTTGTATGTTTACAATACATGAAACTCAATGTAAGTACACTTCAGAAAGTCTGTTTTTTCTCTGTTGTTTTGAACATGCTGCTTTTTAAGGTTGGAAGTGTCTGGACATACGAGAGATGCTCAGGTGTCAGAATTCTTTTCAGCAACATCATATTTCTGAGTGTGATTGGTGTAAGACTGAGCGGAAGCTGTCACATTTTCCCTTTGATACAAAGATGAAGTGAAAACAGAGACGATTAAGGTGGAGACCATGGTTGCGATGTGCATTGCAGTTGTTGTTGAGAAAAAGTCTGGTTGCTTTTGATAAGCGACTACTTCCTCCATAGCACACATTGTCTTGGGTATTGACCCCATTTTCTTCTCATGGTCATTGCATTGTTTTTCTCAGTTCTTCTTTTCAGTTTGAAAATTAATAATCATTTTGCGATTTGTTAAAGGTTACATTTATTGGTGCATTCAGTAGTTCATTAGCTAGCATGAGTATTGCTGTCCTTTATATACTTGAAGTACTGATACCTCAGTGATGTTAGATCTATCAACGTGGAGCAGCATGAAAAAGAAAAAGAAGCAAATCAGACACCATTTTCTCCGTCATCTTCTGGCTTCAGAGCTTTTCTGCTTCTTTGGTTGTACAGATATTGATCTTCCAATAATAAGTTTGTTCCATTGTTTATTTTGTGATCCCTGCATCATCAAGCAACACTACACTACTTGCATATACTGTATACAGAGACGGTAACCAGTGAGTGTAAGAATTCTCTCTGACATGGAGTGAAATATTGTGAATCACATATTCAGGGGCAACCCTTTAGCCATAATGAGCAGTCCTATTTACACTGACATTCTGTTAATTGGCTTTGACAAAGACAGGTGAAGGGCACTGCTAGGCTTCTGAAGTACCGCTGAGTGTCATCTTGTGCCCCCCAACCCCCCAATGTATCATCTCTGCCCTATAGAATCTGTGTCACCTTGTGGCCCTTGTTCCCACAAACTCCTACTTTTGTGGCAAAAGCCATACATATTTTGTTATGATAGTTTTTGTGGTTTGAAATCAGTTTAACCCGTGACTTACTAAGCTAGAAGCAGAATGTCATTCCAGTTTAGGGTAAGTGGAAATGTGTAGTCATTCCTGAATTGGATGTATGTAATCAATATTATTTGAAGCATTATAAAAATCATGTTACTCATGATGAGCCCAATTTATATTGCCAGTGATTACCGCTTCACAAGATAAAGACACCAGTGCTAGTGGTTTCTAGGATGCTATAAGCATTCAGCCCTTAAACAGGGTAAAGCTAGAGGCAATTAAATTCACTGTGTCCTGTCCTAATTCACAGAGGAAAAACGGCTTAGTCTGAGCGTGCCCACAGCATAAGGAGAAGGTTGCCATGGATTGATTTACAGACTCTGTACTTTTCTCTTTGTTTCCCTGCTGAAAGCTCTCCCCTAATTCCTTGGCCATTCCTTGGAACTGAAAGAATAAGCATGCTTTTGTTTGCTCTCTACCCTCCAGCCAAAGCAGAGTCAAAACAACAGCTCTTCTACCTTTAAGCTTGGGTTTATGTGATTTTGGTTATGAATGGTGTTGGATGTGGGCAAATTATGTCATGTGGCCTCCAGGGATCTCCCAGTGTCAAGTATGCTCCTAAATTCACCATAATGGTACAGTGGCGGTAAAATTGCTACTTTCTGCAAAGGATGATAAAAGTGGGTTGTATTTGTGAAATGCACCACTGTTGAAGTGTGGGGTCAGTAAGATTTTTGAATGTTTTTGAAAGAAACCTCTTATGCTATCCAAAAAGAAGCTAATATTATGCTGATATAATGAAATATTATTACAGTTTAAAATATAAAAATACAATTTAATGTATTTTCAAATGTAATTTATTTCTGTGACGGCAAAGCTGAATTCTCCGCAGCCATTGCTCCAGTGTCACATGATCCGGAAATCATTTTAATATGCTGATTTGGTGCTCAAGAATAATGTCAAAGTTGAAAATAACTGTGTTGCTTAATAGTTTTGTGAAAAACATGATTATTGTTAAGGATTCTTTGATGAATACAAAGCTAAAAATAGCATTTATTTGAAATATAATTTAATTTTTTTTGTCATTTAAATGTCTTTTACTGTCAATTTTGATCAATTTAATGCTGGATGAAAATGTTACCTAAAAAAAACTTACAGCCTTGTACTAACATGATATGCATCCATTAATTAAAAGCGGGAGAATACAGTATTTTTATTTTGTAAAAAAAAGTTTTATTTAGATGTTATAAACACCATAAATTGGTGCACCAAGTGGTTGTTTTGAATATGTACATAAGTATCCTTTTATGCATACGCTGATAAAATATGACATATCGATATATGGGAACTGAGTCTTCCTGAATGTTGTGTATTTGTTCTGTAAAGCATTTTGTGATCACTGTTAGATGATGACAGTCTCTCTTGTAGGCTGGCTTGTTGGCTCTTGTTTATGCAGAGGCCAGGTTTCCCGTAGCGACAAGCCCACAGAGTTATTTTTCCACAGCTTTAAGCTGAAACTGTCAACGATTTCACACAGTGCTTTAATCACATGAAGGATGAAAGACCCCATGTGGAGGCCGCTGCCCTCGCCCTTCTATCGCTCTCCCAGACCCCTTCCTCCACAAGCCTTCCTAGACACATACATCCCTTTCTAACTGCTTCCTTGGCCACTTCGGGTCCTGCCATGTCAACACGAAGGCCTCCTCTAATGGTCAGCGGCCAGCGCACCATGCAGTTCTCAATAGGGGAGCGCTACTGAGCAGATTGTTTCATCCCTGGATCAATCTGCCTCTCCAGTTTCCATATCCTGGAGATGAGCTATGAATAAACATTTCTCAGCATGGGTTATGAAATCTGTTCACATCAACTTTTCTGAACGTGGGCTTTTGTTATTAACTGTGAACTTGAAGCATTTAGGCTGTTTTTTTGCTAATGACCATGTCTTTTTCTTTCTCCGTTTCTCTTTTTAGGTCTCTATCCCCAACACCACTTGTGCCTGCATGAGAGGCGTTCTGGAGTTCCTCTACTGTGGTGTGTTAACACCTTGTCCTGAACTGGAGTCAATGGACCTTATAATATTAGCCAACCGCCTCTGTCTTCCTCGCCTTGTAGCTCTAACAGGTAGTTTAATAAAGGCTCTATGTTTACCTGAAGGCAGACTGCGTATAATGACTGAATAATTCTATGGTCAATCTAGCTGCCATGGACTAAAATGTTGGTTAATATTACAAATGGTAGTATTTAAACTCATCAATTCTACTAGACGTGGCACTGGCCAACAATTTGGAAAAATAAATAAACCAAATAAATATTATCTACAGCTAAACTAAAGCATGTTGTATTTGTTAAAATACACCAGTGAAGGTGAGACATTTTTCACTGTTGACGATTTTGTTGTTATGGAGTATTTTGCGAATAGTTAACCATTAAGCTCATTGGCTGACGTATTAACACTCGCTGTATGGTGTTTTGCCATGTTCTACAGAGCAACATGCTGTTGAGGAGCTATTGCAGTTGTCCGTTAAAGGGGTGGACATTGATGGGCATGTGCTGGCCTATCTGGAGACGGCTCAGGTAACATTAATAAAGATGAAGCAAACAAAGCCTTTAATAGAATGCAGAGGACACTCACAATGAGTAATGAAACAGCAATATTACCAATAGTGCACATTACAGAATTGGCATTCATTCATAGCCTACTTCATTCTAGTTCAAAGGATGAACAGACTTTGCTTTTCTAATGAGCCTCATTGAGAGAAATCACGCTGTGCCAACTCTGCTTTCTGTCTGCTGTAGTTCCACAATGCCAAACAGCTTTCTGCCTGGTGTCTGCATCACATCTGCACCAACTACAACAGCGTTTGTCGAAAATTCCCTAAAGACATGAAGACGATGTGTCCTGGTAAGGGTGTTTTTATCCATTTATTTATTTGACTTAAATTATGTAAAAATAAAATAAAATCGGCAAGGATGCATTAGCGTATTTTTCAGACTATAATTCGCACCTGAGTATAAGTCGCATCAGTCAAAAAATACATCATGATGAGGAAAAAAACATATATAAGTCGCACTGGACTATAAGTCGCATTTATTTAGAACCAAGAACCAAGAGAAAACATTACCGTCTACAGCTGCGAGAGGGCACTCTATGTCTTCAGTGTAGACTACAGGAGCACTGAGCAGCATTAGAGCGCCCTCTCGCAGCTGGAGACGGTAATGTTTTCTCCTGGTTCATTTCTCTCGGTTCATGTTAAATTAATTTTGATATATAAGTCACACCTGACTATAAGTCACAGGACCAGCCAAACTATGAAAAATGTGTGACTTATAGTCCGGAAAATACGGTAAATTGATCAGAAGTGACAGTAAATTTATAATGTCACAAAAGATATTTAGTTTAAATTAATGCTGTTCTTTTGAACTTTCTCTGGAGTCCTATACACTGTATCACAGTTTCCACGAAAAAATATTGACTGATTACAAAGTTGATAGTAGTTCTGTTGATAATGATGACATGAATTACATTTGAAAATATATTAAAATAGAAAACGTTTCTTTTAAAGTGTTTATTAAAGCAAAAGAATTCCAGTGTCTTTCCTTGATCTTGTTATTTGGTCATCCAGAAAACCAGAAACACTTCGAGAAGTATCGCTGGCCCCCTGTGTGGTTCCTGAAGGACGAAGACCGCTACCTCCGTTCTCAAAAAGAGCGAGAGCGTGAGGAGCAGATCTTACGCAAGCAGCACACTAAACGGGGCTGGTGTTTCTGGAGACATCCGTCCTCTTCAGCAACCCACATTTCCTGAGGGTCTGCCTCCATTCATCCTTTCCACCCCCCTGTTCTCTTCATCCTCATCTCAGTCCAGAGGTGTGTAGCCAAGCCTGGGGAGCCCTGTTTCTGTGCATCTGTCCTGACTATTGGAAGCGAGTCCAGAGGGTCCTCTTTGCCTGTGCGCTTTACCCTTCCCCACCCACATTGGGCCTTAGTGGACTGCCCATCACGAGAACGTCATTAAACGGGAGAAGGTTTGGAGAAAGTCTCAAATCTCTCTCTATCTCAGTGTTACATGTTCTACTTTGCGAATGCAACAGGTCTCGCAACAGCATCACATAGGGAACAGCATCATTGCAGTGACCTGCTTTCGCCTGTTAAGACTGTTATTATTATACGAGACCACACACACTCACACCAGCACCCCGTCTGAGCGCTGGCGCCCGGGCACACAGATGCTGCACGGTGCTGCTGCGTTGATCTTTTTTCTGTGAGACCTATTTTTGGGAAAACCGTCATGTTCAATGCGTACAAGCTGAAACATAGCTTAGCTTTGAATACAACTAGCAACTAAAATGGCGGCAGGGATATACATATAAAAAAATTGTTAGAATAAAGGGGATATTTCCCCTGCCTTCATGCTCACTAAAAACAGTTGAAAAACAGCTTCCATTGCCCCATATTGGCTCGGAATACCAATTGTGTTGCTTACTGAATAACAGTTTTTCAGATTGCTTCCCCTTACTAAATTTTGCTCACGTGGTAGAACAGAAGGGGTGTGTAGATCAGGTCTGTCACTCACTAAAAAACTCTAGGACAGCACCAAAGACAGACAACACATTCAAACACAAGCGCCTTACCAAAATATGCAGAAACAAAAACTTAACAGCAAGTAAACTATGAAATTAGGGCTATTTTTACCACTGCCAGTAGAGTAATAACAATCACAGCTGTTATATGACATTCTGTCGATTGAGTTTTGTGATTTGACCTCTAGCAAGCTCCTTGACTTGCTCGCCTTTCACTTCCACCACTGAGGGGCGCCCATGCCTTCTAAGTTTATACTGCTTAAGTATTAGCTACTCTTTTGTTAGTCGGTCCTGTTGCAGATCTTCACACCCTTGTGAAATGCTCTTGTTTTTGTAGCACTACTTCAGTCTTGGCTATTAGCAAACCAAAAAGTAGATTGCAATGTTTTTTTATTCCTCCGCCGCTCATCTCTGTTATTCCTCTGCTCCTCTACCTCTGCAGTTAGCCAGACTGAGGGAGAAACTATCGATCCACTTCCTGTAGTGTTTGATATGTTGCAATGTGATGCTTCCCTTTGCACTTTACACATGCAGATAAAATCAGCGCTCAGGATTAACTTGCTAAATGTCACAGCGTTCAACCACTCACCCATTATCTCCTTAAGAGGCGGTTTCACTAGACTTTGAGCACTGCAACAGTTGTGATGTGATCTCACGCTCTGGTGGGTTTTTTTTTTTTCTTAAACCATAGTACAAAGCATTCAACATATAACGAATAATAATAAATTCAAAATGTAAAAATATACAATCTACTGAATATTTATGCAGTGAAATGTAAAACTTCCAGTTTCCAGCATCTATATGCGTATGTATGGAAGTAATTGGAAAGAAAAGTGTAGTGTGACCGCCGCTTTATTCAAGTTCTCCTGCTCTGACAATCTAAATAACAAAATATCCCACCATAAAAAAGTGTACCCTTCTATTTCAATTGAATAGCTTTCGATTTCAAGCTTTGTACTTTGAAACAGGTTTTGTGGTTAAACTGACAGTGCTATGCTAACATGCTAACCCACTCTCAGCATGGATCCTCCTTTCTGATGTGCATGTGCTGTGGAGTGTTAGCATTAATTTGCTTGAGTCTGGTCTTGACTGCCTTCCACCTGAAAACATGAGTGCCTATTTACCATTGTTACACTTTCCCTTCTACATTCAAGTATTTCTCGGTGAAGCATGTTTGTTTTGCCTGTTTCGTGCCTTTTAACAAAAGTGTTTCTAACAGCTACTTTGGAGGTGAATGAGAAATCAGAGACATTTTAAGTTTTCCATGCCACCCTTTTTCTATTTCTGGCTTTCTGATTTCACTTCCTCAAGGCTGCACGCTGCTTTTCGCACCAGACGAGCTGAAATCATCAACAGCTACTAAAATAGACATACAGAGCCCATGTGCTCAGACAGGCCTATCTGCACACAAATAATAAATAAATGCAGAGAGCAGACACTCGTCTGTGTGCTACCGTCTTGACATTCACTTGTAGGTACTTCCAATTAAGATGCTTTATTTATAGGGGCAGACAAATAAATGAATGTTTATAGATGCCACACTATGCCTAAAGGCTCAATAATTAGAAAGATCATTAATGTACTGTATGACCTTGCTGTGTATCTGCAGACTGGCTCTGCGATGAATTATGTATTTAATCACAGCTTTCCTCTCTGAGTTAGGCCATTGTGTACCCCAGATGAGTGATTTGTGAACACTACAAACATCAGCATGCTTGTTGGGAAGGAATTAGAAAGCGTTGGTGCCGTGGTGAATTCAGGCTTGTTAGCACTTTTTGTTCTTTGATTATTTGCTTTTGCACTTTTATTTTAGATTTGGTTTCTAAACAATAGCTTTTTAAAATGTTTTGTAGCATGGAATGGTTTCCTCCATTAAAACGGTGCTCCTTATGGCCCTGCATATTTTGTGTTTACATAAAAATAAAAATCCCTATTACTTAATATAAGACTTTTATG
Organism: Carassius gibelio; assembly: GCF_023724105.1. Classification (NCBI taxonomy): domain Eukaryota; kingdom Metazoa; phylum Chordata; class Actinopteri; order Cypriniformes; family Cyprinidae; genus Carassius; species Carassius gibelio. The sequence continues at coordinate 20,388,618 of NC_068375.1, read as the reverse complement.
TTGGCGGCTCATATTTAATCGAATATGCCTTCATTAACTTCAAGGACATGTGATCCATGTTTTTCTGTAGAAATTAGGTAGTTTCCTAGATTTCAAACAAATAGTAGGCTATTAGAAATGTCCATTAGTCCTTAAAAGGATCGTTCACCCCAAATACAAATTCTGTCATTTGCTCTCCCGCATTGTGTTTGAAACGTGTATCTTCTGCAGGACACTAAAGAAGTTATTTAGAAAAATGGGTTAGTCTATATAATTGAAGTCAATGGCATCCAACTCAACTTTATTGCATGGAAAAAAACATTTTTCACAATATCTTTGTTTTTATGTTCCACAGAAGTAAAAAAAGGGTCATATAAGTTTTAAAATGTGAGTAAATGATGATAGAATGTTCATATTTGAATGAACGATTCATTTAAAGTCAGAGGCAGTGAGTAACAACACAAAAGATAACAGTATAACTGCTAAATATGCACTTTACCTTAAAATTTGATACAAATTATATTCTTTGAGGATTTTCTTTCAATTTAACAGTAGTCTTTAGCAACCAACTGTAAAGTATTCATCACTGCACGTTTGCAGGTAAGATGTGCATGGGAATGGTCTAAGCTGTAACGCATATGTAATTATGCATAACAGAAGCTTTCATTACTAAGGAAATATCATGCACTTTCGTCACGATATTGAAAAAAATGCAAAAATCAGCCCTAAGTTCAAAAAGTTAATCCAAAACCCGTACATATATTTAATGTTATTCTAAATGTTTATCATATTCATTATTAATGAAACATTGTGGTAGTAGTTCTGTTTATTTAATAACAGTACAGCATTAGAAACCCACTCTAAGAACTGGGAGAGCACTTGAGAATTGCGGTCTATTGTTGTGTTACTGTGCCTTCAATCTCTTCTCACTGAAGAGAGGTCACTGCCTTTAGTTTTGATCAAGGTAATTGTAGTGCTTTAACAAACACACATTACACCACACACTTCAGCTGACAGCCAGCAGACCACTGTATTGCTCCTTCTGCATGCATGTGGACAGCATGTAGCAATACCCTTTGTTTTTTAAGTGATGTGAAATGTTTGTATGCTTTTCCCTCCCTCTAAATATTTGGATGTTTTCCTCCCTCTTTCATTGTCCTGAGCTGAGTGGAAACCTGTGCTTGTTGTGAACAGTGATCATACTTGTTTGGATTGAGAGTGAATGTAAACACATGAGCATTAACAGAGTGTCAGAGGCACACTTGCGCCCTCTACAGTCAACTGAAGGTCAGGGGTTTCTTTTATTTTATTATTTTCTTTTTTAAAGGTAATATAAATTGGTGTATGACAAGGGAAATATGTTACACAACATTCTTTTTTGGAATATGACTTTGGTTTATGTGTATTTTTGTAAAATACTAATACCAGAGAGCAGTTTTTGTGGTGATTTTTTTTTTTTTAAATGTTATTTTTTATTTTATTTTTTAACTTTTTTCAACATTTGTATTAAACTGGAATGGTTAACCACATCTTAATGCTTGTTAACAATTAACAATCTGACCTCAGGTCATGGGCAGAGACCACTTCAAGCCCTTGTTAGTTTCTGTGTTTCAACAGAGGGGCTCTATACAACCAACTTCCTTTCTGTGCTTTGAAATCCACCTTCATCTCCATGAAAGAAAAGAGCCGTTTTACTTTTCTGAACAACATCTGTCAGTTTTAGTGGAGCACTTGTATGCCCTTTGACAAACTGGTGTTTGTGGTGAGGTGATCTGTTTAAATGGTCCTTGCCATTTTCTGTCTTGAGCTGAGGCGGGTGTCACTGACTGCTGTCCATTCCCTTGACCTCTTCTCCTCTTTCGAATCTATGACTTTTTAAAGCAGTTTTTCCCACTTTTAACTTCTTAATATGAGTATTGTATTTTTTTTTCTTAGAAAAAGCACACACGCCATACACACTACTAAGGGCTTTCAAAATACAAAATCAGATTGTTTTGCTGCTCTTGCTAAAAATAAATAAAAAAAAGATATTACAAAAACACTTTTTCCTGAATTGTTTGTAATATTTTTGAACAACTGTGATTTGTACAAAATGGAGCTGAAAAAAAGGGTTTGGAAAGGTTATCTGTTTCAGTATTTGAATGTTTGCTTGGCTTTTAATAAAACTTAACTGAACTCTTTGAACTCATTTATTTGTGTGCGTGTTTTTTCATTTAAAATGAAATGTTACATGTTAATCATAAAATTGTAACATTAATGTATTTTTAATATTTTAAAGCTTTTAATATATGTTTAAAATGCATTTGAATTGTTCTCAGCATAAAAATTATTTTTCAAAGTTGTAAATAAAACAAAGATAGACCATCGAAGTAAATCCTATACAAAAATGTCAGTGTATGTTTACATAAATAGGAAATTTACTTAATTTTCTGTAAGATTTGTACAGGTGATCTAAAGCTTGTCTTATGGAAAGTCATTACTGTAAAATGTCCTGCAGAGGGAGATCTACACAAACAGTTTCGACCATTTCCTCTCGTTAAACTATAATAAATATATTTTAGCAATATGTCATAATATTGCATTATAATTATGACAATTTTGAATAGGTCAACAAATAAAATAATAAAATGAAAAACTTTCATCTAGCTGAGCTACTCAGGTTTTTTGCAGAAGCACTAATCTTATCCAGTTGGCTCTTTCAAAAAGTAGCAGACGAAATGTCTGAGTCATCACAAAGTGACTGCCTTCCTTCCTCCAGTCCCTAAAACACCATCAAAGAATCAGATCAAATGGTCAGCCACCAGAGTTGATTTAATAAAACAAGAATCAGAATCATAAAGAGCTTTATTGCCAAGTATGTTTGCATATACAAGGAATTTGATCTGTTAACAGATGCTTACAGTACACAGAGACAACAACAACACATATAATAAGAAATACAGTTATGTGAATAAAATACACACGTGTGTGTGTGTTTGTGTGTGTATCTGTGTGTGTGTGTGTGTGGGCATGTTTTTGTGACATATCAGGACACAACTCTGTATAATGACATGGGTATGACACAGGTATTACAAGGAGATTGTGACTTATGAGGACATAACCCATGTCCCCATTTTTCAAAACACTCATAAATCATACAGAAAGAGTTTTTTTGAGAAAGTAAAAATGCACAAAGTTTCCTGTGAGGGTTAGGGTTAGGTGTAGGGTTGGTGAAGGGCCATAGAATATACAGTTTCTACAGTATAAAAACCATTACGCCTATGGGATGTCCCCACTTTTCACAAAAACAAACGTGTGTGTGTGTGTGTGTGTGTGTGTGTGTATAAACTGAAAAAAAAAACATTTATTTACTATTGTGGTATATAGATGGAATAGAAGAGAATTTTCAAGAAGTGGAAATAAAATGTAGGGTAGTATTAGGTAAATAAAAGTGGTCATGCACATATTTTTTATTGCACGGTGGGTAGAGTATTTAACTGTTCATGAGGTAGATTGCCTGGGGGAAGATTTTTTTTTTATTTTTTGGCTGTGTTGGTGTTTGTCCTGAAGTCCACAGTTTTGAGCGTGTTCAGCTCCAGGTTGTTGTGACTGCACCAGACTGTCAGTTGCTCAACCTTGCTTCTATATGCAGACTCCTCACTGTCCTGGATGAGGCAGATGACTGTAGTATTGTCTGCGAACTTTAGGAGCTTGACAGAGGGGTCAATAGAGGTGCAGTCAGGAGAAGAGCAGTGGGGAGAGAACACATCCCTGAGGGGCACCAGTGCTAAAGGTGCGGCTGTATAACATGAATTTCCCCAGTCTCACTAGCTGTTGCTTATCTGTCAGAAAGCTGGTGATCCACTGACAGACAGAGTAGAGAGCTGCATGGGTAAGTTTGGTCTGGAGGAGTGCTGGAATGATTGTATTAAAAAGGCGAACTCAAGTCCACAAACAGGATCCACACTTAAGTCCCAAAACAGCTGTAGGTTTTTGGTTGTCATGCAAACCCAGACATGTTAATGATTTCTATATACACTAAGACACTGGGGATTGCAATACTACATTGCTTGAAGGAATACACATCACAGGAAATAAGTCATCTCCATACACACGTGCATGCTTGCACTCATACACAGCAAGATTTCCAGTAACACTCAGCAGGGGCAAACACATAGGCTGTAATTGATGCTGAAGCCCCTTGGTGGGTGGGTGGCTACTGACAAGAAAGTCCCATTGGTGTGTGTTTGTGAAATAGCCTTGTGCTTGTGTCATCAGATCTGTGACTGAAACACTGTGTGATAACATTCTTATGGCTGTAATTGTGCAACTCTAAAAAGTCTCTGTGCCATTTCAGATATCTAGAAAAGCTTGTATTATATAACAGACCGTGCAATACAATAGTTTCTGAACTAAATAAAGTGCTTTGGTCTATGTTTAATTCTGAAAAGTGGCTAAAATATTATGCTTTTTTACACTGAGACTAGTTTAACTTTCATAAAATGTTTATATTGTTATAATAAGTTACATAAGTGTTAATTCTACCTGACCGTGCAGTTGCATTCCTCTTCCATGAAACCATCTTTTCCTATCTCACTCTCCCACATTTTTCACTTTATGCCATCATAACATCAAGAAGTACAAACTTATAAAACATTAGTAAATGCCCGACGAGGTGAGTGTTATGTTATTAGAGTGTGTGTTGTTGTTGTTTTGTTTCTTTCTTTCTTTTTTATATTTTGCAGCTGGCAAACAAACAAAATGACTTCTGGTACCACAGTACACAGTCCATTTTCTGCATTAAACTTTACTGTTTTCTTCTGTTTAATGTCTCAGATGTAATAAGACCATAGGATGGATTAGGTTAACTGAGAAGAACATAAACATTCAGTTACTCTTAAGATTTTATTGTCCAGAAGGCAATTCCTTAAAGTCATTCTTCAATAAATGTGTTGCCCCAAGTCCAAAACCATTACTGAAATCAGCAGAGCAAAGTCACAGACATTCCCAACAGGAACATGCCTAGACTCACTCATCTTATAACAAATTCCTCTATATTAGTGAGGTCCTTATTTCTAAATACAGACTGAATGGCAATTGCCCTGAAAGCAAAAGATTCAAATTGCTGATAATAGCTGGGTATCGTGAGTCTTTCTTTGCAATTGTTCAGCTATGTTACAACGAAACAGCTTTTTTTTCAGCAGCGTTTCATGGATTTTGCCTGAAAAAGTTGAGCAAAAGTCCAGTAAACATTTTATCAAAATATTAACTAAACCGTGTGTATTTGTAATATGAGGGACTCTAAACCTTTTTTATTATTTATCCCTCTGCCTCTGTGTTGATAATGTCTTATGTAATCAGGCTTATGCTGGACTGCTGTTATAGGTTTGTCTAGAGACCATCTTAGCTTTGTTGAAGTACCAGCCACTGATGAAACATGTTTTTCTTCCCTTCAAACTTTTGTACACTGACAATTGTAGCCTCAATCTTGATTTCCTATGTTATTTACATTGTGAAATGTGTCATTAGCATGTGTTGCATTCTCAGCGTTGGCACAAGGGATGCTACAACAGGAATTAGCCTAAATGGCTGCATCCGAAATCGCATACTCTCTAAGAAGGTGCTACTTTGAGATGTTTAAATGGGTGTTGCATGCAACTGAAGTGTGTAGTATGAATGTAATTCGAATGTACCACATTGGTAATGATCATGGCACCTAAAAGTATCAGTTACGTAGCTTCACTGCCGTTCACAACTACTGTACTCACCCGTGGTCCCGTCGGATATTGTGTCCACTGCATGAGCACTTCAGAGTTTGGCCGTAAGTAGTAAGTCATCTGGGTACTTTATGCTCATTCAGTTGCACAAAATGTCTTTCTTTTATGCTCTATTTTGTATGCCAAGTCAATTACCGCCATCCCAAAATATCGTTAAGCGAGTTAGCTAAAGTAAATATGTTTGTAGCATCTTATGGTACCTGAATAATAACATATCCCATTTAATGTCAGAGACATTTGAAGTTGTATTTGTAAAAGCTGGTCACGTTAGCAAAACTTAATTGAAACTTCGCAAACTAAGAAGATCCATTTTCCATCAGTAGGGTAGTAATGCATGAAGCACCGTTTACTCAGAGGTCACTTCCAAATGAAGCAACTTTATTGGTCAAAGACAAATTTGTGAGTTCAGAGTTTAACAAACGTAAACCTGATGCAGAAATGTGTTACCTCGTGTGTCTTTCGCAAAATTCCTATTGAAGTCTGCAGTGAGTGCTCTGTGTACTTTATCGCCCCCTTGAGTACTGAACATTGTTACCACCATTCCAGCGCAATAACACACATTGAGTAAGTTCAACCTGACAGAATCTTGACAGTTTGTGTCTGTGCTCACATACATCTTCAAAATATGTTATCTGGCCTAACTCATCCACACAGACACTGCACCTCAAATGAGCAACTTACATAATATCAAACTCCTCCTGTCAAAAAAACAAAAACAAAACAAAAAACATTCCTATAATTGTTGTGATGTACATTAATGGAAAATTTAATTAACAAGCACAAGCATAGTACATGTGGGAGTTCAGACTGTGACAACTAAAGCGTGAGATCTTCATCTTCTGAAGTAATGAGCACAGCACTAAATAATGGCTATGTAAACAGACTGGAACCCAGTGGAGGATGTTCCCTGAAGCCTCCTCACAAGAATGTGATAATATAATGTAGCAAGCTTTTTTTTTTCTTTTTTTACCTTTTAATGTCATTTTGTCACGAGAAAACAAACACATAATGCTTACAACTCTGAATTCCAAACCCTTGAAGTAAACATGTTTTCCTCCCACAATTACGAATCTTTGCCTACATATTACTCGATGCTTGTTGAGGTAAATAAAGTCATAACTTAAACTGTGAGAGTGTCTCAATTATTAGAAATTGGTATGAAAAGAGTAGGGTTGAAATGATGCATAGGACATTTTTGTGAAACCTGACAATGTACAGCTCCATATGATATATCAAATATGCAGTCTTCCACATTTAGGCCCTCCAAAATGTAATGAATTCCCAGGAGATCCCTGCTGATAATTCTAGCATTTACTTAAGATAATGCATTCAGAGATGAAAACAGTATCAAAAGTCCAGGGAAGGTTGATGAAATGCTGGTTGCTTGAACGGAATTGAGAGAAGCAAGGCTAACAGGAAACATATGATGAGAAAGAGTAATGACTATGAGAGGGCAGAGGTCAAGCTATAAGCCTGGACTAAAGGCATACATCCTTGTTGTGCTGAACTTTGACATCTCTTTTAGGTCTAAACACATTGAAGCATGACTGTGTGTGTGTATTGCATGTGTTCAAGATGACAATATGACAAGACAGGAACGGTCTTGAATGCTATTTCTACCTGTGATGCATTTTAGTTTTAATGAAACTATGAGGCGTTATAATATAGTAGTGTAGTAAGGTTTTCAAACTTTTAGACTTTAGACAGTTTTTAGAAAGTAGAATGAAACGGTTATATTATCAGATTATGTAAATGTGTGAAAATGCGTTAAACATTGAATTAATATATTAAAGTAAACATGGAACCTTGACATTTCTAGAGAAGCAAGGTCCCTGGATCTCAGTTTGAATGCCAAGGTATAGAAAACACATTTGTTGCCTTTATCAGGCTCAGTCAGAACATCAAGAAACTATGTGAGGGCTTCGTCCTTCATTTTGTGTTTACTCTGTGTTAAATAATATTATTTCAGTGCTAACTGTATTCCTCTTAAATAAGCAGCACTTTATCATTAACTCAACAGCACAGTATCTTTAACAATCTCTCATGCCACTCGAAAGGAAATACCAGATGTGGTGTCGTGTCAAACACAACAGCATAACAACATGAGGGAGGAAGCTGCTGAGATCATGAAGGAATTTGGACATTTTGGCACCCATTTCTTTCAGACCAATTGCCATAAATCCTCACACATGCTTCCAGAGATGATGTTTTATAGGGGCTCCAGCAGTTTAAGTTGAGATCTGTTCTGTAGTGCATATCTGCCCTTAAACACAGAGTTCTAGACAGGCAGTGGTGGCCCATACGCTTGCAGATCTCTACAACATGAACCAATAAAACCATAAAGATAGCTGGTGTAATGTTTAAAGAGCCAGACAGAGGAAGATGTGGGTTGAGTTGCGCTCGCGTCTCTGTGTGTGCAGGTATGTGTGCAATCAAACTTTTCTTCTCATCTTTTATCATATTGTTAAATCCTACGCAAAGCATGATTCTCATGAACGTATTTCGCAAGAAATAGACCTGAAACAATAACGATAGTTGAAAGTAGTACTAGATCAGACAACGCGAAAAACATAAAACATCCTAAGAAGTAACAGATAAGAAAAGCAAGAGGAAAACTTTAAAGAGAAAAGTGTTTTTCTGCATATAGTAGGGTTATTACAGTCATCTCAAATGAAATCCATAACATTTCATCACTTGAAATACAATGAGCATAAGTTAACTGAATTAAAATAAAATACAACAAAGTAAACTAATTTTAATCTAGTAGCCAATGCAATATTTCTTGATGTCATAATTAAAACTGTGAATGACAAAAAAACTAAAACAAAAATAAAAATATAAACATAAAAACATGTAAAACATTTTTTTATAAAAACTATAACAGTGTCTCAGTAATATTAGAATTAAAATGTATGTAGAAAGGGAAAGAGGGAGAATATAGTATACGTAGCATTATACTAAGCATTGCATTTTCAACAACAACAAAGCCAGTTTAAAGGAGACTACATCAAGTTCAGTTCCCATGAAATGGGCCTTGCTCTGGCAAGTGTCCCTCCAGAGATCACTGCACTGTAAACGGCTTCTCAGCTGGCTGCCAAGCACTCCAAAGACTGCTCACAGGAAGCCTGTACAAAGAGAGACTGGCAGCTCAATAGCGTGTCCATGCAGGACCAGTGGACTTTCAACCAAATTCACACTCATTCACTGCCATGCTTCAAATATTAGGCATAAATTAGAGGAATGATCTAAATATTTGGACTGAATTTGCACAGACTCATATAGATGTCCTTTTTGTGCCCATGATTTCTGTCTCTTTTGGAATCCTGGAGAAAGAAAATAAGAACAAAAACACAAATGGAGTACTTAAGCATTAAACTAGCAGGAGTTTTTACAAAGGGTTAAAGAATTAGCAAATTTGGCTTTCTGTCCTCGAGATTTGACCCGAACCCAAAGAACTCTCCTGGACTTCCCTGACTGGGATAGGAACCAGCCAAGAGAGGGGTGTTGGGATGGCGGAACAATGCTGGAAAACAGTCACTTAACGGAGGTGAGAGTAGCACCCAAATATAAGGACTTTCTTTTATGCTGATTGGTAAGAATAACTGAACTAATGTTCCTCCCAAACTTGTAAAAAACGAACTTAATTTTCTAACTTGTTTCATGCAGCCTGACGCTAAAGGATCCACAAAATAATTCTGAGGGAAAAAAGAAAAGGATTTTAGGGCTGTCAGTGTTAATGTGTTAACTTGTATTTTAAAATAAATATGTTTATTGTGATTAGATTGTGTTGTGATTTAAAAAAAAAAAAAGATTTACTGAATTTGAAATCATTATGGCTGCAGTCTGCTTTTTTGATGTTTATTGACATCCATAGTAACAGTGAGAAATAAAACAGTTTTGTGGGGAAAAAAGGTATGTCAGCACTGACAGTACACTGTCAACTCATCAGAAGTATTTTTTTTCACATGATAACATTTATTAATCTATTTTTAAATTCAATATAGGATATAAAGGACAATTATTTAATTTTGCAACTGTTATTTATAAACAGTATACATGGGTCTTTATACAAAAAAGTAAAGGATGACCTTAAAAAGTTTAAAAACCTAAAACAAATAGTATGCACTAACATCAAAGATTGCATAAAAATTGCAATGGCATCTGGACATCTCATAACCAAACTCAACAAGACTGCCCATAAACCCGTTTCAAATGCGTCCTCGTGTCCAAACAATCTAGAATATAAAAACTAGATTCAATTACATGGCCTCCAAATTGTTTTTTGTCACCTCACCATACCACGGTCTGTAATTCATGTTAGCAGCAACCGAGATAAACTGAAATTGTGCAACAGCAGCGTTGTTTTTTCTTCTGACTCAGAGCAGGAGGTGGAGCTTTTGGAGAGATTCCTCTTCATGAAGTTTTCCAGCAGCAGCAGTACTGATGCAGCACTTAAGCAGTGTTCGCCTCCATCTCCAGCTCCAACTGCTATTCACATAAACAGGTTAAACATCGCCTGCAAAACTTACGTCCCTGAATGCACCTTTGGATAACGGACCTGCTTGTTTACTAGGAACACAAAGGGTGTGTTGAAGTGCGCTGGTCTTGTGGAGTACAGAGAAACTCTCCAGCATCAGGATGAGAGCGATTAACTTGGACGCGTACAGCCTCTCTCTGCTGACCGCTAAAGAAGACATCCTCAACCCGCGAGCATCCACAAACTGGTACAGTAAACGTTACTTTTGTTGTGTCTCAAATATTTCTCAAAAGCGAGCTGCCTTACTAGATTGCATTTTGAGCATCACGGGCGCTAGTTAAATTCTAAATGATCATATAGGCAACAAATCTGAATGTTGTCTAGGTAGGGAGCTGAATTGGTTTTGAGACGCAACCGAAGACGTTCACCGATGCTTTGGAAATTATATTGCGCAGTTGCTTTTTAATGTTGTCTGAATTTATATATTTTAGCCTACCGTTGGAAAAAAGTTGTGCACTGTGGTAAGAGAGTTGTTCATCACTGCACTGCAAGGCAGTTTATTATTCTTCTATTACGCTTGAAGTAGCCTAGTTTGTGTACAGAGTACTTTTTGTGATGAAGAAAAATACTAGGCCACTTCCCTCAGTCCTATCCCCCATTGCTGAAGAATAGGGCACAGATTTTTTTTTTTACACACATTTAAGGGGAAACTTATGATGAGAATAGTCGCTGGTTTCGTTTCTGCGGAAGTGCTTTATTTTAACACTTCTCCTTGGTGTTTCTCCCTTATTTTTTACCTGTATGCAAATCAGCTCAATTGCGATAGGCTATTTTAGCTACAATCACGTATTACGGTGAAAACACAATTACTGTTTAATTTGACCAATATATGCTCACACCAACATATAGACAATAATACATCAGTTCTGATGTATTATTGTCTATATGTTGGTGTTGTAATAAAGCCGCATGCGTCTGCATGTTTTTTTTTTAAATATATATATACTGTTATAGCGCCTCCTTTTGTTCAAACGGGACGGAACTTTGCATGCTTTTTCAGACTTCTGTACTGAAGTAGACTTTGTTAATCGCACTGTTGGTCACATACATGGCATTTAATATTTAATTCGTATCAAAATATCATAGAGTCATTTTAGTTTATCATTTTTATAACGCCAACCAAATTTCTTAGGTCTCCTCAAGTTTCTTCATAGACTGTTGCAAGTTCTTTAAAATTAATTTTAGTTCAACAACAGTGTTAGTAAAATATGCTGTGATCTACATTCTTTGTTATTTTAAGTTTAACATAATAAGTTTAACATGGAAATATGACTCTTAACCATGACACTGCAGACTGCATATGCAAAATATGGCAAAGAAAAAAAAAAAAACTAGGACTAGATTGCAAAAGTAGTTTTTTTTTTTTTTTTTTTTTTTTTTTTTGAAAAATACCTTGGGAGAAATAAATGAGGGTATAAGTATATATATTTTCTTGCTCTATAGCGCCACCTGTAGTTCTCTACATTTCACGTTTCTACATTTATGGGTTATTCTGCATTTTGTTTTAAGGTAAAAAAAAAAAAAAAGTATAGGCTATAATAACCTAATGAAAAAAATAGTGTTCCCAGCAGCTGGTTTTTGGATGCCTAATAAGAAAATCTGCTGGCACAGCGTTCTAGAAAATGGACGCATTTATTGGCCTATAAAATGATTCAAAGGTTTTTTTTTCCTGGTTCCTCATTCTATGTGTGTGTGTGTGTGTGTGTGTGTGTGTGTGTGTGCATTTTGGGTTGAATGATGTAAGGAGACCAACCAGCCCCTTTCATTTGTTACTTTGTACCATGATGTCATGAAGTTATATTCTGCCTCAGTTTCAGGCCCATGCAGGGAGTTTACAGGGTGGTTTGCACTCAAGTGGACACCCACATGATTAGAGACACCTTTTTCTGAAACCGAATACATGCACTTATTCATTTAGAGTTAATAGCCTGTTCCCACTCGCCGCTTACTCAACTATATGATGTCATCTTTTGTTGGCTTCTAATGTACTGATTGAACACATTGCAAACTGGTGACAGTAATTACGGGTGTTTCATTATAATCTGCATGTATCAGCTTGGATATACATTTGTTCAAACTTTAACAACCCCTGATCTGACGGCTCAAAAGTCCTCCAGTGTCTTTCCTCTGTCAGATCTTGGCAGTTCACCTTCATCATATCAGCAGTGTCATTGTCTCTCCTGTATTTCTGCAGGCTCAGGCTAATTCCCGTATGCGCCTGTCAGTGGCTTCCAAAATGATCCAGGCAGCACCCATTCTGTTTTTCCACATGCTTCATCATCATGGAGACGTTCACAGAAACAGTCACTGATGCTTTGTCAGGCCCATTCATGAATTGCCTGGTTCTGTCTATTGACAGCCAGAACAGTGATTTTCCACTTTATATTTCACCCTGTCATTTTGGCATGTCAGGTCACTTTAAATGGCCTATAAGCAGATGCTGAATGTAAGAACTGACAAAAGACCTGTCAATTTCCAGCAAAAGAGGAAACTCACATTTCTTCACAGCAGTTATCTCTTATCTCTGTACTTTTGTGCTCTGAACAACTGGCTTCATTGACTTATAGAGCTGTTCAGATGCACTTTGAGCACACTAAAATGAGAAACAGCTTCTGCTGCTGGCATTTTTTTTTTACAGGATATGCGGTTTTGGTTATTTACAAACCTTTGCTTATTGAAATTAAAAATAAAGTTATTTTCAAATAACAGTGTCGAACCCTGAATGACTGTTCATGCTTGGTTCATCAGTCTTTTAGGTCAGAGTTAAACATGGCAGGCTTTTCACGTGCCTCTTAGTAGTTCTTCAGAAGTAAATGTTATCAATGGGTCCTTTATTTCTTATAGTGTTTAGCAACTGCTGTGTTTGCTGTGGATGGGTGTGCAGAGCTCCCAAAATCACACATGAGTCATATTCGGGCAATTTATTCCAAACTAATGCAGTATCCTTGATTCTGTGAAAGATGCTTTTATTATTGATATTTCTCATAATTTGTAGAAGTGTCCTACAGTACAGAAATGCTATGAGTTAAAAGACAATGTGATTATCTAGTTTTGTAAGAGGTATACATTTCATAACTTATTGTTTTGGTTTTAAGCCATAACATATTGTTCTTATATTGGCAGGGATTTGTTGCACTTGGTTTGAATGTGTTATCCTAAGCCTTAGGCAGGCAAATACAACTTGTGAGGGATGTGAATGGACTGGAAAACTGTGAAGGCGTGGCAGAATTCTTTCCAGTGAGCATTGTAGGAGGTTTGATGAGAAGCCACATTTGTGACATTTGAATCTTGAAGGAGACTTCTTTTGACAAAGAGAAATTCAGCCACTGTCCTTTTCACAGAGTAAAGATGCAGCAACTTATATGTTGCATGATGGACATGTGTCTTTTTATGGTATGAAGTGATGTTTTTTTAATGAACTCACCTGCATGTAATGAAGGAACAGTGCTCAGGTTCAGTGTGGCTCAGGTCTTTACATCTCCATGCTGTTGGAGCACAAGTTTATGCATGATTTAAGGACCTCAAGATGCATGTTCTCATGTTACCTTACCACTAATAAAACATCTGCTGAGCATGGTGAGTTATCACCACAACAAGACTATTTGGTATGGTAACCTTAATGGACCTCTCCTGATAGTTTTGTTGAAGTGATATAAAAATAATTGACATGCACAAAAATTAGGAAAGTAGGAAATACATGCAACAAATTTATATGACATTAATATAATTATCAAAATTGTCAAAGGAGTTTTCCTCACACACTTTAAAAACTTTTTCGTTTTTAAACACATTATTGTGTTTGTTTTACAATAAAATATAAATTATTGTATTATTGTATTGAAATATTAAACAAATACTTTAAAGTTTGTTTTTAGCGATTTCTTTTGAAATATACTAGTTTCAACTGTTTCAAATTAAATTGTTTCAAAGGAAATCCTACACCATTTTTTTTTTCAGTGCAGTACCACCAGAATAAAAACAACTTATGAAAATGGCATCCTTACATTGCTTAAATTAGTTGATACCTTTGAATAAACATTAGGGGTGTACCGGTACAAAAATGTGTACCTAAAATTCTCTGCATGGGACTATTGGTTCGCCACGCATTTGTGTAAAGAAACACTAAACAGAAGCAAAGTATCGCGGATGTAAGAATATCTACCAAAATCTGAATGAAAAAGATCCAACTGCATAGCAATATTCTGAGTTCATTGATAGTTTTGAGTGTTTACATTTGCCATTTTTCTGGAGAACTTCTTAACTTCTTGCTTGGCCAGTGTTATTACTTTCCAGTGCTTTCCTGTTCTCTGTGCACTTGAAATGTTTATAGTACTGTGAAAGAAAGATCTTGAATTTTGAGAATGAACATTGCTGTAAAAGTGGTTAAAAGTGCATGTGTAGAAGTATCTGGACAGAAAAGCCTTATATGTATATAAGGAATTGATGAATTAATAAAGTAATGATTGTTTGACAGCTTAGTTATCAAAAGAGTTTCTTTATCTTTCTATATTTATTGTATGCCATCTGCACACTTTAATGTGACTTCGATCTGCATCACCTTTTGGTTTATTGTCACACCATATTATGTTTTATTTACCTAGGTCTATCTGACAACTGAAATCAGATATTATGCTTGTATGGTTTTATTCACAAGCAACAAAGATTTAATGTTCCAGCGTCCGTCTGTACAAGTTTCAGAAAAGTTAATTTCATCATAAGGTTGTCCAAATAGTTTGCCATTAAACATGACAATATAAGCCATACATACAATGTATTTCAGTCAGTTGAAAATGTATGTAATCTCAACCACCCTTAAACACAAAATGAAAATCAATGTGGATGGTTTATCTGAGTACTTTTATTGCAGCATCTTATTGGGGCTATTTAGCTTTATGGTGGTTGGCTTACCACAGGAAGGTTTTATAGTGTCAGACTGGTAATTAAGCTATTGAGCAGTAAATGAAGAGTTATTTTAGTGTTGACTTTGTCCCAGGTAAGTGCTTCATTGATTTGATTATAAACATTGCTTCAAAAGTCCTATGGAAAGTTTAAGGCTGGTGGATGTGTTGATGTTCCTCATATTAATGACCTTGGTTTGCGCCGATATGTTTTGTAACTGTTTCCTAATCCTTAAACTACCACCTTGAATGTACCAATTATGCAGAGATGCTGAATAAACATCTTAGGAAATAGTCTGAATGGATGTTTTGTTCACAAGTATGTATCGGGCCTGAAGTAATGTCATATCACTTTGTGTTTCTCAATAAAGCCTGGAGTCAAACTATTTCTAGTAAAAAAATATATGAAACATTCACGTATATTAATAATTATATAATATATGCTTTATCTTTATCAATATCATGATAATTATAAGTATATCAATATGTTAGAATAACTCAGCTGTAAAGCAATGTTCAATTTCTTCTTATTTAAATGTTCCATATCACTCCAGAATATTTAAAGGTACTGTATGTGAGATTTTGAATTAACTAAAGCATAAAAATACCATAATATCTTTGCAGATATTTAAGAAACATGCTAAGTTAACATGCTTGTTTATCTGAAAAACAATGCTACAGTCAGTTATTCTCCTTTGAAAATGTGCGTTCCGGCCCCAGAATGTCGGTGTTTGTTTTGGTTTGTGGAATCTACCCAACATCTAGCTCAAAACATTCAAGCACGTTTTGCTGGGTAAATTCTATGCATTATTTTAAAAGAGACTTCTTTTTCTTGGTTATTAATGTCTAAGTTATCCACTGTTTGCCATGCTTTATGCCAATTCAATTCACCAAACAAAGAAGACCAGAAAAACTGAGCAGGATTAACAATGTTATTAAGTATATTTCTTATATACAGGTGCATCTCAGTAAATTAGAATGTTGTGGAAAAGTTCATTTATTTCAGAAATTCAACTCAAATTGAGAAACTTTTGTATTAAAAAAGTTCAATGCACACAGACTGAAGTAGTTTAAGTCCTAGGTTCTTTTAATTTTGATGATTTTGGCTCACATTTAACAAAACCCCACCCAATTCACTATCTCAACAAATTAGAATACTTCATAAGACCAGTAATAATAATAATAATAATAATAAAACAATCTGCAAGATTTAAATCATTTGAATGCTTTTTTGGGAACTTAGGTTTAGCTGGTATTTTAAATCTGTAAAAAAATTCTATACATTTGAATAAAAACACCATCATTGTTTAATAAGCTGACTAACTAATGTCATTTTTAAACCACTGTGCAAAAAAAAAATTATAAAATTTTGTATAAATTGTCATTGTTGTTCCAGATTTAGTATCTCGTAGGTAAGAAATTATGCTTATGAGCTAGTATCCATGCCATGAGAGCTTGTTTATGAAATCTTGCAAGCTTAACTGGGATTTTTTTCAATTAAATAATTAGACAGGTAGTAAAAATAAGTCAGTTTTTAAAGACATTGTTTAAAGCATCATAATTCAGTACCTCTAAACCACCATGATCTTTTGACATACATAAGACTTATTTTCTCAAATAATAGTGCTTGTTTTTCCAAATAAAATCAAAAAGCATTTAATTAATTTTTTTTGTTACTTTAGGGGTAATACCCAAGAACAGAAACACACCTTCTTGATTAGAGAAGGACAAAATGCAGGACAACTCACTGCTATTTGAACTAATGGAATGAATGAATGAATGAATAAATTAATGACTTATTCATTAAGACATTTACTGACACCTACTGGCAGTTTAAGTTTCATGTATAGCGTATCGTTTAATTAACATAGGCTGTAATAATGGCTTTAAGATATATTTTGAAGGTCATTTTCATCCAAATGTGGGATCGATTAATTGGATTAATTATTTGTCATATACATACATACATACATACATGCACACACACACACACACAAGGAGACAAGATGTATTGTTTCTTGGGAAATGCCTGGCCCTTGTGTAGGTGGTTTCTCTACTGTTGGGAAATGGGGAAATGCTAATGGAGTTCCTCTGTGCTGCAAGGATAGGTCAAAAGCCTCAAACAATGCTGTTTGTTACAGTATGTTGGGTTGTAGTCCCACACAGATGGCTTGTGGTCGTTGGCGGAGTTGTGAGGCTTTTCCAGTAAAATTAGCATTTGTTGCAGTTGGATATCTGTGTACTCTCACAATTCTCCAGATATCTGTTTCCTTTCAATGACTCTGAAATGACTTCCAGTTGAGATTTTTTTTTTTTTTTTTTTGTACTTTCTTGAACTTAAAAGATCAATAATAGAATCATGTGCAAGCCTTTCCATCCTCAACTGTGAGTTCTGTGCTTGGCAAAAAATTTGGCAAATGAACATGGCACAAATGCCTCTTTTCATTGTGCTTTCATGTAGTTTTGGCCAATCTTGTCTAGTTGAAAGATTTTTCCATTTATTTTTCCTACATCATGTTAAATGCATTTGCTTTGGCTGAAGAGATAAGGTTCTGGGCTTGTCTGAGGGCACGATATCATTTCAAATATTTATGATGTTCTCGCTTTTCATCCCTATCCTAATCCAATAGAGAAGGTAAAAAAAAAAAAAATCAGACAGTATACCTGTCAAACATTACGGTTCAGAAGTTTTAAAAAATGTTTTTGAAAGAAATATCATCGCTCGCCAAAAATGCATTTATTTGCATTTATTACAGTAAAACAGTAATATTTTGACATATTATTTCAATTTAAAATGATTTTATTTATTTAAAACATATATTTTCTACTTGCAAAGTTGAATTTTCATCAGTCATTTCATTTTTACAGACTTCAGTGTCACATGATCCTTCAGAAAACATTCTATAATATGATGATTTGGTGCTCAAGAAACATTTTATTTGATCATTATCAGTCTTTAAAACAGTTGATGCTGATGTTCTATTATGGAAACACTGAAATATTTACATTCTTCAATGCGGCTTTCAGTTTGTGTCCCAAATTATATCCACTCCAAGGGGGTGGATGATATGGTGCAGTCTGAGGTGTATGTTTACAAGGAGGTCTTTATCATGCCCCCTAATGACTCACAATAGCCTCAAACCTAAGGATAATACTGTACCTAATACCTGTTGTTTGCAGCTCAAACTACCATGTGTGCATTTAACAACTAAGCCTGTGAAAATCTATGCTCAACCTATTGTAAGTGGACCTCACGCTGTTGCAGGTTTCCTCTTAACCACTTTGAAGTTCTGACTTTGACTAGCTC
Organism: Carassius gibelio; assembly: GCF_023724105.1. Lineage (NCBI taxonomy): Eukaryota > Metazoa > Chordata > Actinopteri > Cypriniformes > Cyprinidae > Carassius > Carassius gibelio. The sequence goes on along the minus strand of NC_068375.1, from coordinate 20,370,141 downwards.
AAAAAAGGAGTCCATTTGCAACAAGTACCCAATACCAGTTGGGACACATTTGTGCCTTTCAGTGTGGCTTTATTCGAGTCTAATATATTATATTGGTTTTTCTTTTTGTGTTGAAAAAATTAAGACATTGATAAAGGATAAACATTCCTCTTTTGCTGGTGGCATAATACGAGGTGAAAATGGGAAAGTTTGTGGTGTTTTGGGTTTACACAACACAAGTTTGGCTCTGCTGAGGCCTTTAATCACCTCAGATTGGAAACTTGCACAGGGAAGAGTAAATCAACAAACAGCCTGCATATCTAAGACTCCCACAAAGTAATGAGAATGGCCATAGATCCAGCGTAAGATGATGTTATCTCACCCGTCAACCTTGCATAACCTGAGAGAGCATGAGGTTTTGCCAGTCTTAGTGTACAAACCCCATTCCAAAAAAGTTGGGACACTGTGCAAATTGTGAATAAAAACAGAATGCAATGATGTGGAAGTTTCAAAATTCTATATTTTATTCAGAATACAACATAGATGAAATATCAAATGTATAAACTGAGAAAATGTATCATTTTAAGTGAAAAATAAGTTGATTTTCATGGCATCAACACATCTCAAAAAAGTTTCTCAAAAAAGCCATGTTTACCACTGTGTGGCATCCCCTCTTCTTTTTATAAACGTCTGGGGACTGAGGAGACAAGTTACTCAAGTTTATTAATAGGAATGTTGTCCCATTCTTGTCTCATACAGGCTTCTAGTTGCTCAACTGTTTTAGGTCTTCTTTGTCGCATCTTCCTCTATGACGCACCAAATGTTTTCTATGGGTGAAAGATCTGGACTGCAGGCTGGCCATTTCAGTACCCGGATCCTTCTTCTACGCAGCCATGATGTTGTAGTTGATGCAGTATGGGGTCTGGCATTGTCATGTTGGAAAATGCAAGGTCTTCCCTGAAAGAGATGACGTCTGGATAGGAGCAAATGTTGTTCTAGAACTTGGATATATCTTTCAGCATTGATAGTGCCTTTCCAGATGTGTAAGCTGCCCATGCCACACACACTCATTCAACCCCATACCGTCAGAGATGAAGGCTTCTGAACTGAGGGTTGATAACAAACTGGGTTGTCTTTTTCCTCTTTAGTCCGGATGACATGGCGTCACAGTTTTCCAAAAAGTACTTCAAATCTTGATTCGTCTGACCTCAGAACAGTTTTCTACTTTGCCACAGTCCATTTTAAAGAGCCTTGGCCCAGAGAAAATGCCTATGCTTCTGGATCATGTTTAGATATGACTTCTTTTTTGACCTATAGAGTTATAGCCGGCAACAGCGAATGGCACAGTGGATTGTGTTCAACGACAATGTTTTCTAGAAGTATTCCTGATCCCATGTTGTGATTTCCATTACAGTAGCATTCTTATATGTGATGCAGAGCCGTCTAATGGCCCGAAGATCACAGAAATCTAGTATGGTGTTCCGGCCTTGACCCTTACACACAGAGATTGTTCCAGATTCTCTGAATCTTTGGAGGATATTATGCACTGTAGATGATGATAACTTCAAACTCTTTGCAATTTTTCTCTGAGAAATTCCTTTCTGATATTGCTCCACTATTTTTCCCCGCAGCATTGGGGGAATTGGTGATCCTCTGCCCATCTTGACTTCTGAGAGACACTGCCACTCTGAGAGGCTCTTTTTATACCCAATCATGTTGCCAATTGACCTAATAAGTTGCAAATTGGTCCTCCAGCTGTTACTTATATGTACATTTAACTTTTCCGGCCTCTTATTGCTATAGTACATGTCCCAACTTTTTTGGAATGTATAGCTCTCATGAAAACCAAAATAAGCCAATATTTGGCATGACATTTAAAAATGTCTCACTTTCAACATTTGATATGTTATCTATATTCTATTGTGAATAAAATATAAGTTTATGGGATTTGTAAATTATTCCATTCCTTTTTTACTCACAATTTGTACAGTTTCCCAACTTTTTGGGAATTGGTTTTGTATTATTTGAGATCATGCTAAAGGTGAAATAAAAAAGACAGAGCTTAATCTTCAAACATTACAACATTGTCTGTTGTAGACCACAAAGTGGTGTTTTTTGAGCCGAGACACCGATGACTGGGTACACTGTTAAAAATCGCTGTAAAAAAACGGCCAAATTTCGACAGTAAAATACTGTTTTTCATTAAAACAGTGCATTCTGGGTAATATTCATCGTTTTCGAGAAGTAGCCTGCTGCTATATATCGTAAATTAACAACGTTCAAAGTCGACATCAGCGTCTGTGTTTCAAATCACACCCTACTCCCTCATTCACTATTCCCTACATGAGTTTACTAATATAGTCCACCTGACAGAGAGAATGAAAACTAATGAGTGAATTCAGACAATGATCAACAGCTGCTGTTAATGAGTAGAATCACTGAAGAAGAAAAAAACATAACAAGACAAACACATGAAATACAACTGACTTCAGCCACAGCCTTAGATGAAATCAACTAAAGATTTAAACGATCAACAAACAGTTTCACCAACTTCACACATTACTAACCAGACTGACTTTATTTCTGTCAGATCAGAGAACAGAGATCAAAAGATCTTATTGAGAATTAAAGAGATTTAGATGATAATGTTACTATTTCGTTTGACATAACCATTGTGGAGATCAGTGTTTGCTTTAGTTTGGCTCCTGATCATTGACTTTTGCACTTTACATTTTGTTTTATTGCTGTATTTGTATCTTTATGATGCATCTGTTACAGCAGTATTAATTTTGATAGTCAAGTGATTATGGTTGTTTCTAACAGGCATGATCTACTAGACTTAAAGTATTGCTATAATAATCAAATATTAATTTGGTGTTGAAATATTTGAGTGAATGACACTTCAATTTTGTAAGATTGAAAAGTAGTGTGATAACCAGTATTTATGGATTTAACGACTAGTTTTAGTTAAAAAGTATTTCGGGCAGCAGTCCCCACAACACTCAAAGAGAGAAATCAACAATCAGCATATGAATCTCAACAATGGTGACAATCAAAAGGTTCATGATGCAATGCATGCTGGGTACCAGCACAGGATAAAACTCATCCATGATTCCCAGCATGCATTGCGGCATGAATAAATTATGCCCCTGAATTGTTCACTTATTTTCTTGAATTCTTATGTGCTTATAATTTTGCATTTGTTTTAAGTTTTAGTAGCATGTGTTGTGATGTTCAGAACTGATCTGTTCATTTATTTTGTGGATTGTCACCATTGTTGTGATTCATACGCTGATTCTTGATATTTCTGTCTAAATTTCAGCAAAGGTTTTTTTTTTTATTTATTATGAGTGACATTTTCTTAACAGTCTTTCATAACTTATGGCTCAGCAGTGTTCCTTCTCATGCTGTAATATCAATATTCAATAAGAGAAGAGATACGGGATTAGATCAGAAATAATAGTATTTGTTCTTGTCAATCTATAAACAACAATATCAGATTTTTTTTCTTCTGTGTACTTTTGTTTTGCTATAACAGGTTCCAAAGGCGCATTGTTACAGCATGAAAAAAAAAAAAAAAACCTTAGTTGTTGAAAAGTCACGTTCAAGAGCCCAACTAAAGTAAACACTGATCTCCATCATGGTAGTGAAAAAAACACCTAAACCTATTTAACTCTCCATAAGTTCTTCTGTAGACATCTGACATAAATAAAGTCAGTCTGGTTAGTAATGTGAATCTGGTGAAGCTGTTTTAGTAGTTGTTTAATCAGATCTTGAGAGATTTGATGTATTCTTTTATTCAGTTGATTTCATCTAAGGCTGTGGCTGAAGTCATTTGTAGTTCTTGTGTTTCTCTTTGCTTCAGTGATTCTGCAGGTGTTTATCACTAATGCTCAATCATCAATTAATCACCGAATTATCTCATTAACTTCACTGATTCGGTGTTACTCTAACACTCTGTAGTGTGCACACATTATAAGTGTTCATTTAAAACTGAGGATTTTCTTGTGGGGTTTAAAGGGTTAAAGATTTAAGATGAAGAAAAAACAGAATGAAACATAATTTAACAGTAATAAACTGTAATTAATTTACAGGAAACAAACTGTAGAAAAACAGTTATTTACTGGCACCCCTGCTGCCAGTAAATAACTGTTTTTCTACTGTTTCTTGCCGTAAATTAATGGTTGCCAGCAAAAAAAGTGTTTTTCTACAGTTTGTTGCCGTTAAGTCAAGGAAAAACAGTAATATACTGTAAAATTTAAACGTCAGATTTACCAAATGAAAAAAAAGTTAATTTAACTAAAATATTTGTGAACATCCATAGAAAAAAAAATAGGCAAAGTCATACACTGATAATGAGAGTAAATACTGAACTTGACTGTATTAATGTGTGTTTGCACAAGAGAGATCTGTTAGTTGTGTAGTTTCGTTGTTCACCATTGTGCTGGAGAGTAGAGCCTGTGCTTCAGTCAATGATGAGCCACAAATTCGGATCTTCTGCTGCTTTATATAAACACAGTAAATGTGGAGTCGCTGATACAGTGATGATCTCTGTGTTAAGTACTTCAGCACATACATGTGTAATACAGCTGACAATGAGCTGCAGTTATTTGAGTAAAAGTCATGTATTTAGTTACTTTATTACTGCACATTAAGTGTTTGCATCGTTATATTAAGAAATATTCCTTCTCAGTGGACTCAAATGAAATAAGTTCATAGTACTAACATCGTAGGAATGCTAGTTTAAAAACTCGAACTGTTTGAAGCAGTGGGAGTGGAGTTAATTTCCATGGTAGAATTTACGGTAAAATACTGTTAAAAAATAAGAGTGGTAAATTAATGGTTAAGAGCTGTAAATTAACAGTACTTTACTGGCGCCCCTGCTGCCAGAAAATTACTGTTATTTAACGGCAAAATTTTTTACAGTGTATCCTAGAATTGGCACCTCTCCATTGCAGGACTTCACAGTAGTTACAATTCCAATAAAGCTGGTATTTTAATTCAAGCCTTTGTGGTGGGCATTAAATAATGTTAGCTTAAATAATGAGACTATGAAACGCTATTCTAACATCAAACACAGAATTTTTATTTCATTTTTAAATGGTTTCAACAGCTGCTGCATACAGTAAGTAAATAAACCCAGGTCTCATTTATTGTTTGGGTGCCAACTGAACTGTGAACTGCCTGCAATTAAATCGTTTTTTTCCATATCTATTGGGGAAGAAGGGCATTATGGTCCTGATAATATAGTATTGTGACATCATTAGAGCTGCACTGAAAATCTCATGCAAGTCAAATTTCATCCCTCACAGTTTTTACTGATGTTAATATTAAGATTTGATGCTGCTTTTGTGTCTTTCATACTTTTCCTTTTTTTAATGTGGGTGTAGTTCTTCTGTGACATGAGTAACTAATGAATCAGGGAAACTGGAAAAGTAATGGTGGGAAAGGTATGAGACAACTCAAAGAAGCGTACAGTAGTAGGTTGAGAAAACAGAAAACTTGATCATTTTTACTGATACATTTCTACAGAAAGAGACATTGTTCTACTAAAAGAAAGGAAGATCCTTTAAAAAGTGGTTGACCAACTTTTTTTACAAGTAATTATTAACTTATTTACAAGTCATTATTACAAGTAATAAATTCATCAAAAGTGACAGTGAAGACTTTTATGATGCTGC